>NW_026612659.1:0-150009 GCF_029582105.1 Oenanthe melanoleuca
AGGTATTTGTACCATCTGAGAATCAACATGGGTCACAGAGTTGAAGAACAAACTCAAATGGACTTTTCAACGAGTTCATCTTCCTAACACATTACAGAAAATGCAACTGTTGTTAAGAGGAACGTCAGCATGAGTCAGGTATAAGACAAGTTTCCTGCAGCCAGCACAAAAAAAAACCATCACCAAGCTTTCTCAAAATTAAAGGAGATCATTTCTGACACAAATGATCTTGCACCAAATGTGAGCCAACTGGTTCAAGCCTCATTATGACAGACAAAATTATATTTATCATTGGGCTGTAAGCTGGTGGCTGTTCACAGCCTCGTGAACATCACCTGCAACAGCATTTGGTATGAACTAAGAGAGAACAGACCCAAAGAGAGAAACAGCAGCTGGTGGCACAGTAGGTTTCCCAAAGCTGTGGAGGGAAATGGGATAAAACAGAGAGCTCCCTGAGTGGAAAAGACAAGGTTGAGAGGAAGAGTTTTTTTAGGATGTCCAAAAAACTCAAGTGTTCAACATGGTGCTCATCTTGGGTGAATAGTAAGATGAAAACAGAAGAAGAAATAAAAAGTGGAATATAATCTGCAAAAAGCAGTGGAAGAAGGGGATATAGACGTTGGATAGAAGGTGTCATGCACTAATTAATTAAGGGAACTGTAAAGGAGAGAGGCAGCACAGGAATGGTTGGGCTGAGGGGCACAAGGAAGATAAGGAGAAGTACTTCAGGTAAATGAGGAGCAAAGGGAGTGCTTGCAATGGTGATGTTAAATCACTCTCAGAAGGGCAGGGGGCTACCAAACCTCAGTGCCTGCTGCAGAGCCTGCCTTGCCTTTGTAAGCAGCTGATGGAGAGAGAGACACCTCTCCTGGAGAGTGATTCAGCTGCTCCAGAGATGGGTGGGATGAGCTGCTTTCTAAAACTGCTTCCTCCATTGACTAGAGAGGGGGAGGCCAGACTTGGCTCACACCGAACACCTGACGTTTTGGCAGCTAAAATTAGGTGAGATGAGTCTCATCTGTTGGTAGAACCAAGCAGGATATTGGATAGCTACTACAGACAAATATTTTTAGATTAGCCATCGAGGAAATTTGCATCAAGTGGTCCTCAGGAGCTGCCTCCACAGGCCTCTGGATTGCTTGTGTTAATAATTCTGCAAGCCTTGGCATATGGAGGAGCTCCTGAAGGCCAGGAGATGGGTAATCATAGATCATCAAATCCTAGAATGGTTTGGGTTGGAAGGGACCTTAAAGATCATCTATTCCAACCTTTCTGCCATGGGCTGGGACACCTTCCACTGGACCAGGTTGCTCCAAGCCCCATCCAGTGCTGATTGATGACAAGGCAAGCAGGACAGCACAAATAATTATAGGCATGACAACATTCCCATGCAAAACAGTGGACATAAAATTCAAACTACGTGGTATAAAATGACAAGAATATAATCAGCATCAATCAAGTTGGTTTTGATAGAAAACCAGCATTCTAAACTGAGTTTGGCTTAGCATTCTTGAGTGAAATTACAGGTTTGTTTGATAGAGGCAATGATGACAGTACAAAATGCTCAGACCTTTGTCCTTGCACCCCATACTCCATGCTCACTCATTGGGGATATATTTCCATTAAAAAACTGGCACTGAAAATTATCCCAAATTATTATTTGCAAAATGGATTAAAAAGTGTCTGCCTGGCAGACCTTGAATTCCAGCTTTGGCTGGGAATTAGCACCAAATGCAATTTGGAAGGTGAGGTGTCACAGGGATGAGGAGTCTGGTGGTAAACACAGAGTCACTGCTGCTGAAGTGCCTCTTTCTGATCACACACAGTGGGATGAATAGATTGGGCTCCCCAAGCAAGCTCTGCTCATTTAAATACACACCAATGGCAAATTCTCCACCAAGGGAGAAGGATGGCCAGTCACCCCTGTCTGATGAAGGAAAGATGGGATCATTCAGGAGACAAAGAACTCAGTAAGGTCTCCCAGTGTGAGCCTGGTTGAAATATTTGATGCAAACCCTCTGTAAGAACCCCATCCTCCTTTCTGTATGTGGTGGGGAGCTCTGTCCTGCTCGTGGTTGAGAGGATGTTGGAAAAGGGGTAAAAGCATCAGGAGAGAAATATCACATGCAGAGTAAGGAATGGAGCTGGGGAAAGGTCTGGAGCTCCAAGAGAGGTTGAGGGAGCTGGGAAAGGGGCTCAGCCTGGAGAAAAGGAGGCTCAGGGAGAACCTTCTGTCCCCTCTGACAGCGGGGGTCAGCCAGGGGGGTCAGGCTCTGCTCCCAGGGAACCAGCAATAGGAGGAGAGGAAACAACCTCAAGTTGCACCAGAGGATGTTTAGATTGGATACTAGGGAAAATTTCTTCACTGAAAATATTGTCAAGCACTGGCACAGGCTTCTCAGGGAAGTGCTGGAGTTCCCATCCCTGGAAGTGCTCAAAAGGCGTGTGGATATATCAGCTGGGGACATGGTTTAGTGAGGAATTAGGCAGTGCTGGGTTAATGGTTGTATTTGATGATCTTAGAGGGCTTTTCCAGCTGTCACAATTCCAGGATTCTGTGATCAATGCCTTGGGGGCTGGAGGCAAAGCCTTGGAGGGAGTAGTCAGGGAGTTCTGGCTTTTAGCTGCTGATAAGCTGGGCAGAAGTTTGCCCTTCCACAGGATGTGAGAGAGTAGGCTCTCATGGGCTCTTTAAATATCAAACAGTCACAGCAAGACCCAATGACTCCAAGTGGAAGCCAGACAAGCTCAAAGAAGAGAAGAGCTTCAAGACCACAGCAGGAAACCTGATGTACCACAGGAATGAGTGGTGAGCTGAGTGGTGGCTCCTTCCCTGCGTGATGCTTTTCTGGGCTGGGGCACTTGGCCATGTGCAGGGACCCCCAGGCTGGGCAAACCAGGGAAATGCATCAGCTCATCACCTCAGGAAGGCCCAACCAGGTGATCTCAGCACCACTCATGACTCTGATTCAAACTCCCCAAGTGGGCTGGGAGTGGGCTGGGGCACTGGCCAAGCCCATCTCCCCTGGAAGGGGAGCTCTGTGCCAGAAGAAGGAGCCATGCAGAGCCAGCAGTGCCTCCTCTGAGCCAGCTGGGCACCACTCACTGCTGGGATTTGCTCCAGCACTTTGGGTTTTGATCACGTCCCGGCGGTCACACGGCGGTGACAAGGCCTGACTCACACGGGCTGTGCCGTGTGTGCATGATCCATGTGCCTCCCTGACCCACTGCCTGTCATCTCAGCCTCTGGACACTTTCCCTGCACCAGCTCTGATGACTTCAGCCACAATATTTCCCCGAATGCCCACGGCTGCTTTTGCTGCAGGCACTTCAGCGCCGGCGGCTGTTCGGCAGCATTTTGTGCTGCTGCAGGTGGGATGGAGGATTATGGCTACATCAGCAGTGAATTTTGGGGTTTGCAGCCTGTGGCTGGGGTGCTGCTGGCACTGGTCTTGTTTCCAGCCAGGCAATTCCCTGTGCCTGCTCAGCTCAGCAGGGATGAGCCGTGCCACCCACGGACTGAGCACAGGCTGGGGAGGGAGATGTTCCACACAGGGATCTGCCTCAAAAAACTCCTTCTCTCCCACAAGTCTCCCACCACGTGGAGAACCAGACAGCTAGAAGATGGTGGCTTCACCAGGTGCACCTTACAAAGTAGGATTTGGCCTCCTCACAGCTTGGGAAGGACAAGGCAGGTGCTCCAGGAGATGCTGTGTATGAACAAGCAGGTGATGCTCCTTGCCTGGGGTGAGGGGATCTTATGGAGCAGAGGATGGAGATGGTGTGAGGTGCCCTGGCCTTGTGGAGGAAAAATCTCCATTCTGTGTCCAGCCTGTTGGGTGATAGCAAATCTGGGCCCTCATTCCCCTGCACATGCCTCAGTTTCCCTGTTTATAAAACTCAATTCCTGAGCAATACAATGATCTCCAGCTGCATCCTATGTATGAGGTGGGAAAGAAATGTCCTGGTTGTGGACCACAGAAAAATCTTGTTCTTCCAAATCTTCTTATTGGCTGAACCTGTTCATTTTTCTTAAAAATTGTTCCCTGTGAGGGTGGGGAGGCCCTGGAACGGGATGCCCAGAGAAGCTGTGGCTGCTCCTGGATCCCTGGAAGGTTGGATGGGGCTTGGAGCACCCTGGGACAGTGGGAGGTGTCACTGCCCATGGCAGGGGGCTGGAATTGGATAAGCTCTAAGGTCCCTTTCAGCACAAACTATTCTGAGATTTGTTCAGGCATCCCTTGGATACTTGGCCACCCAAGTGGAATTTCTCCTCATCCTCCACAGTGAAGATAAGAGGATTTTCCCCCTGCCCTGTATTTTGTTTCATTGGAGGCACCACCCAGCACTGTGGAGGATGCACCAATTTAATCCCACAATTAACCCCTGTAAATTATGGAAAGATTGCTGAATAATTCAGTCTAACCTTTCACACTCAAAGGACAGTGTTTTATGGACTGTAACACATTTTCCAGATGGGCCCTACTCCTCTCTTCATATCACTCTGGACTTCCAGGGACTAATAAATAAATATGATATAATATAGGATGCCTTTGTGCCAGCAAATTATACTTTTAAAGCAGTCAGAGATGTGCCACATGAGATGGCAAAAATTACTCCAGTAGCCCAAAAAATGCACTGCCAAGGCTTTTTTCATGGGATGCCCAAGCAATGATGCAATCTAATGCTTCTTGCAGCTTCACTATATCATGCAGAGACAGCAAGAGAAGTGTGCAGAAAGTATCCAAAAGTCCTGGGCTGAAATCCCAGAAAATCTGGTGGCAGGATTTCCATCCATTTCAGTAGAGCCAGGACATCTCCCTTGAGAATTCCTGCTGGCTCTGCTGGGCTGTGTGTCCATCTCCAATTTTTTTTTTTTTTGCTGTTACCAATAGAAAGGACACAGGAGCCCGTTTTACTCATAGGGTTGTTGGGCAATTTAACTCATCCATTTTTACATGGTGGGTGGGAAACACCTTTCTGAAGGGTCAAAATGACTTCATTATTCTCTTTATTGCCTGAATTTTTGCCCATGCTGAAGGGCAGGAGCAGATTCATGCTCCCAGGCCATGCTGTGCCTTCAGATGTGAGGTATTTTGATGGAGTTCTGATCCCTCTCCCCATCCTCTCTCATTGCAGACTTTAAACTGTGGCCAATTAATATGAATAATGAATCACAGCTGGGTTTTCCTGGTGTTTCCTCTTTCCTGCCTGGGCCTCAGGTGAAATCAAGCCCAGTGGGATGCCTGGGCTGGAAGCTGGATCAACATTATGCCATTGTCACATAGGGATCCATCTATCCATCCTTCCACCCCTCTGGACAATTCATGGATTCTTCTGCTCTACATTTTCTGGTCCAAAAGAAAAATACAATCACCATGTATTTTTTTAGATACATTCATCATGCAAGACCTATTGCTCTATGTTCATCCTGGCCCTTGGGTTTATATCCTTAAAAAAAAAAAAAATTAAAGCAACAAAACCAGGGCACAGACTGTGCTGGGGGTGGTTTCCTCTGGGAAAGATTCACAGATTTTCATTGCCAACGGGCTAAGATGGACTCTGTTGGAAAAAGCCATTCCCAGATGGTTTGGCTCCCCAGTGAAACTCGTGGTGGTTGAAAATCCCTTCAAGGCACAGAATCATAGGATCATAAGGTTGGAAAAGACCTCCAAGATCATCAAGTCCAGCCTTTGACTGAAAAGATCAAAGGATGGTGGGGTGTCCTACATCTTCTCCATGGGATGAGCAAGGGTGAGCCAGCTCCTTGTCAATGTGTCATGCCCATGTCTTCCTGAAAAGCCAGGAGATATTTGTGTTAAAAGACTGAATTTTCTTTTCCTAAGCAAAAGAGAACTCCTGACACAGCATCCATGCGATCCCGAGACAATGGGAGAGGGCTTGAAGTCACAAGAGGCAGAAGTGGGGGAGGCACTTTTGCTGCTGGATGTGTCATGGGGGGGTCAAAGCCAGGAAGAAGGTGACATCACAGGTGCATCACCCTGCAGATACCAGTCATGGCTAGGATGGGAAACCAAGGGATGAGTCAGAGCCAGCTGCTGGGAAGGAGACAACAACACTGGTGTGCTTAGTGCTGGGTGTCCATCCCCTTGGCTGTCTCAGGCAGAGGATTGCCTTGCTTGGGTTTATAGCTCAGTGAAATCACCACTCCAGCCCAGTGCTGGAATATTCCCTCTGGGGGATGGACTCAAGCACTTGGAACAGGAAGCTCCAGCCCCAGTGGGATCTGTCCCAGCCTTACTTCTGGTATCCTGTGCATCCTCCAGGGTCCCACATCCAATCCTCTGAGAGCTTCAACATCCCAAGTGAAACATGGGTGGTTTTCTCCATTCTTACACTGCAAGCCCAGGAGTCTCTCAAGGGATCTGCACGAACCCAGGGAACCAAAGAGAACCCTCAAAGAACTCGCCAGCAGACCCACTGCAGCTTTTTCCTGGAGAACAGTTTCAAGGCTTCCTTACTTCCCACATGCCAGGCAAGCCCTGGGATGAGCTGGAGAGTGCTCAGGTAAGTTGCTCAGCTCTGCCCATCAGCTTTTTCACGTGGTGACTCAGATCCCTTGTGAGGCTTTATCCCGACCGCTCCGTCCTTGTGCAGAGCGGAGGCAAACGCTGCCAGGAGCTCGTGAGTTTGAATATTCCTGGCTAGCAGAAAGCCAAGGTTTGAGTTGTTCAGCGCTCAGGAGTGTTAGAGGAGCCCTAAATGGCCGAATTGTTACTTGTGCTGAAAGAAGCAGGCATGGTGTTTCCAATTATTCTTCATTTCAGACAACAGCGAGCTGTTTTGGTTTATTGGAGCAGTAGCTGGGTAGAGGAACAATATTGAGTAGACGGTGCTGAAAAAGGCTCAGTGTGAGGCAACAAATTTTTCTGACATAGACCCAACCTTACTTTGGAATATTGCTGGCAAGTCAATAATAGGTACAGCAGAAATCAATCGGGAATAATGTTGCAAATGAGGCAGGGAGCACAAAAAGTTCTTTCAGCGCTGTAAATAAATCCCTGTTTGTTCAAACAAGTAGCATTTATGACATGATATGGAGCTTCCAAAAGCAGAGATTTGGGCAAACAGGGGAAGATGTTGAGTTTATTAAGAAGACAAGAAATAGGCAGCCTCTTTCTCCTTTTCCTCCCAACAGCGTAGTGATGAAATATTAGAAACAAAATGCAAGCAAAGGGTTCTGGAGCTAAAACATCTTACAGAGAGATGCAGCTGGGGGGAGGCACTCTCCTGCTAGAAATGATGCTCTCTTGGGCATAAAATTATTTTTAGGTTACAAACCTACGTTATGATCCTATAGAATTTAGCAGGAAATTATAACTTTCTGTTGAGCTCTTAGCTGATATTAAATCAGTACGATAGAATCTTAGATGTTATTAAAAACTCTGTAAAAATTAAATTATTCTCTGTTTAACTCTGCAGATTTTAAAATAACTTCCATAAAACTGAATTATATTTCTATTGACTCCCACTGCTTTCTTTCCTTACCCAGTTCTACAAGATTTTTCCCCATAAAGCTATATTACGTAACATTCAAATTACGGTTGATTTTCATTTCCAAGTGGACTGTCTTTCAGCTATTTTAGTATGTATTAAAATGTACAACTTGATAGTACTAAAAAATCAGTAGCACGGCAGAAAAATCACATTAAATATCCACAGATACATATGGAAATAAAAACAATGTTAAAATCACTTAAAATATATTGAAATGGTGGGCTTTAAACCTTGGAAGATCATCTGGATATTGAAAAGACTAAGGGAGAATCAAACTGCAAACAAGAAAGGGCATTAGAAAAAAATCAGATTTTTTTAATGTATGAGACAGAGTAAGGAAACCTGGAAGGAAACTGGCAATCTTTCAGTCCATCAGAGAGTAAAAGGGCCAATTAGGATGTTGCAGAGAAGAGAAATGATTTCTTTGTGTCTATTTCCAATCCAGAGGTTGTCAGTGAAATACTTGTTCTGTGCTTGCTCATTGCATGTAATAAATCTGGGAATATTGTCAAAGAATTAGGCTAAACCCGTACTTAAACATTTTGCTGGAATAACTGCGTCAGCAGAAGCCCATGTGCTTTTTATATTATAGCAGCAAAAAGTCAGCATAATGCAAAAGACAGCTTATTCTGCTGGAGGGAGCCTGTTTACCCAAAATTAACAAAAACTGAAGTGTCAACAGAGGATAAGTGTGTGTAATATCCTTGTTGAGGCTGCACAGCCCCATGACTTCCAGGATGGGTCAGGAAAGAACCAGGGTTCAGTAGCTCCTTCCCCATGGAAGTGTCCAAGGCCAGGTTGGATGGAGTTTGGAGCAACATGGGATAGTGGAAGGTGTCCCTGTCCATGGCAGGGGTGGAACTGCATGATCTTGAAGGTCCCTTCCCACCCAAACCATTCTGGGATTCTGTGAGTGGTGGCTTAAAGAGCAAGGAGTCAGCCTGGGAGTCACAGGAAGAGCCAGGCTAGGGTCCCATGGGTGCTGCCTCAGGGTAGCCCTGGTCCTCTTTTTCCAGGGCTTGTGGTATGGACCTGGTGCTCTCCTGGGGGCTTGGATGTCCTTAGAACAGAGGACAGGCTGGTGCACGTTGGTCTTTCTTGGATAGAGGTTTAGGACATGAACACAGAATCATGGAATCATTAAGGCTGCAAAACACCTTTAAGGTCATCCAGTCCAACCATTAACCCAACACTGCCAAACCCATCACTAATCCATGTCCCCAGCTGCCACACCCACACCTCTTTTAAATCCTTTCAGGGATGGTGACTTCACCACTTCACTGAGCAGGTTGTTCCAGTGCTTGACCACCTTTTCCATGAACACATTTTTCCTAATATTCAACCTAAACTTCCCCTGGTTCAACTTGAGGCCCTTTGCCCTCCTCCTGTCCCTGTTCCCTGGGAGCAGAGCCTGACCCCCTGGCTGTCCCCAGGGAGTTGTGCAGAGCCACAGGGTCCCTCCTGAGCCTCCTTTTTTCCAGGCTTTCCTTTCAGATCAGATCTGCTCCTGGAGCTCCAGACCCTTCCCCAGTTCTGTTGCCCAGCTCTGGACACACAAAGAAGGCCCAGGAACCAGGGAGCTCTGTTCTCAATATGGGCACAGCTAATGTCCCACAGATTGGAACATCCCAGGCTGAGCCTCATCCCATGAGGTGGATTGAGAGATACAGTGATCAGTTCAGAATCTACACCTGTAATGCTTATTCCTAGTCCTTAGAGGACATTTTTGGATGTTCTCATGCAAACCACATCAACAATCCCCAAGAACGAGCAGGCAAGTGCACAGGGCTGTGTCCCAGCCATGGTTTGTACGTGCTGTGGTTTGGCTGTGCTGCCAAGTGCCCTGCTTTGGGACATCCCCAACTACTGAGTATTTCCTAGCACCTCTCTCTGAGGTGTTTATCTAGAGAAGTCACGTTAGGGCAGAAAGGGATGCTGGAAAAATAGGATGACCTGAAGAGCAAGAGGATTTTAGGACTAATTCATGCACTTCCACACATTTTGGAGAAAATTAGCTATGAAGTATTAAAGCCTTTGGGAAATGCATGTGTTAATTGCATTAAAAGCCTGTGACAAACCAAAAGCCTGGAGCACACCTGGGTATTGGTGTACTCTGCTATGAAAGGGCAGGGGAGTACCAGCAATACTGGCTGTCTTCTCTGGCCCTGAGCCCAGCTGGCAGCACCTGGCCACCAGGATAAACTCTTTAACCCCCCAGAACAGGGACCTCAGAGTCCAACCACCCAGCAGAGGAGCTTACACTCATGCCTTGACATGATCTGGGAGAGCATTCATTAGCCTTGGCCAAAACTAGACCAGGGACCACACAAAAAATTTAACAACATGGGCAACTCTTGTCCTTGTGCCCTGATCCTGGTGTAGGTGTCAGTGTTGGATCAGACCAAGCTCCAAGCAGTCCAACAGACACCCTCCTGCGATGCCCCCACACCCACAGGGCTGTTTGCAATAAGTAAGTCTCCACCCAGGAGGAATTTGTGACTGTGGGATCTGTCTCACGTCCTGCAGCATTGCGCAAAAACAGGAAAGCCGTGCAATCACCGTGGCTAAAAGTAAATTCATGATGAGCTAATATGTTTTGCTCTAATAGTGATGTCTGGTACTAGCTCAATAGCCAAAAATGACTGGTGATAGTTACACCCTGTGCTTTGCACAGAACAATAAATAAATGATCCAACAGAAATGCCTTGCTCGGCCTGTCCCGTTTCCTCACTAAGGTGCAGGCTGGAGTGCCAGTCCCAAGCTCCTAGAGCCAGGAGTTGTCATGATTTAGGCTGAGACTTCCAACATCCTCCATTTATCACTGTCCTCAGTAGTTCTCAAAAATCTCAGCTATGAAGCAACTCTCCCAAGTGAACGTGACAGAAATAGTTGTGCTGGTAAAGGCTCAGCTGGTGCCCTGCATGGTCTCTGTCTACAGCCAAAGAGCTGCAGACAAACAAGAAGACTTCTCCCAGGTGCACCAAGGCCACAGCACGTGTTGGGCACAGCTTGTGTGCCCCAGGGCTGCTGTTGAGTGGCCTGGTGAGGGTAGAGAGGTGGCCTTGAATTCCTTCAAGGAGCACCATGTCCACCCGTCAAGAACAGCGTGATGGGATCCAGCCTCTCTCCACAAAGCAGAGTTTGTAACGTTTTGGGGCTGTCCCATCTGTAGAAATGTTCATGGTCAGGTTGGATAGGGCTTGGGATAGTGGAAGGTGTCTCTGACCACGACAGGGGGTTGGAACTGGGTGATCTTTATAATTCCTTCCAATCCAAGCTATTCTATAAAAGAGCAGCAAGAACCTGGTAAACCTTTCCCCCTTTGGTTTCCAACTACAGAGCACTTCCCCAGGGAGCCAGGCAGGATCTGGCCCAGCATGAATGACGTGGCTTTCGGCTAGTGCTTTTCACCTGTGGCTCTCAAAGCATTTGGCAAGGGCCTCCCCTCACTTTCCTGTAATTGCAATAATCTCAGCAATGCACATAATGATTCAGAGCTTTTATCATTACATACCTTCGTGCGAAGGACGTGGCACAAACCCGCCTATCTGCAGCTCAGAATCATTTTCCCTCGTTAAGGTTGCAGTCATGAGTTAAATGCAGGAAAGAAAACGCAGAAGACTCCAGATGCAATCCCAAGAAATTGTTGCTGTCATTCATCCAGCTGGTCAAAATGTGACGATCAGGATCAGTTACTCAGCAACTGACCTGGCACTGGCCTCCTTTGATTTAAGGTCCCGTAGACTCACTTGAACTTGCAGGCAGAAATAAGTTCTTCTAAGGACAGATAGTTTCCTCTTGGAAACCTAGTACTTCTTGTGATCCTGGAATTCCTTTGAATTGGAAGGGAGGACCTTTTTCCATAGGGGAGCTGACTGCTTGTGAACCAGGCTTCTGCAGAGAAATTTAATTTGGTGATAATTTGAGATTTAGCTAATGCACAGGACGATCTTTTGGCAACGGTGTGATGCAAGCTTGACGTTTTCAGGTTATAAACCTCAAGCAAATAAAAAGAGAGAGAAGGATCACTTAGAAAAGTTCCATTGGGCTGTAAGTCAGAGGCTGTTCCACAAGATTTTATCTCTGAAATGTCATGCTGTACTGGCCTCAAAGCAAGAAGAACAGACGGTTCATCTAATACAATTATTTTAGGATCCTTTCATCATAAACAGTGTGCATGCCAAAATGAAAACGTATCATGGGAAAGCATTTCTCATTGAAGCCTGAATCTCCTCCCTAATGTTTATTCTATGTCATGGAGAACACTAGGGGCCAAATACACTCTGGGTTAAAAACACTGGCATCAGTTCTTGCAACAAAACCCTGGCAGGGAATCAGGATGTGACAGCTGAAGGAGGCTGCAGCCTCTCTTGTACCAACAAACTAGTTGGTGCCCAGTGCTGGTGAGTGAGGAAGAGAGAGGATGAAGAGAAATCTGGAGCCTGCTGTGGAGGTTTTCTCCCTTATGGAGCTGCTGGCTGACACCCTGGATCCTGGCCATGGTGTCCCAAGAGCCTGCAAGGTGTAGAGCTGGTGGGTAGCAGCAATATCCTCCTGTCTTGACAGAAATCCCTGCATGGTGGTGAATGTACCTCCTGGCAACAGCTCTTTGAATGCCATCCTGGGTGGCAAATCAATCTCTTCTTCATCTTCAAGAACATCCTGAATTTTTCTTGGGGGGAAAAAAACCCCCAACTTTGGTTGCTGTTAGTTGAGCTGCAAAATTTTCTCAGCATGTTCCAATTTAATGGATTATTTGGGTTGTTTCATTGTTCCCACACTCTGGGCTGTTGTCTTCCCTCTTGCCAACACAATCCATATATTTAACAACAGTGACACTGCACTTTGTTGTATTTAAATTCACCTTATTTCCTTGGCTTTCTGCTGCCACAAATCTGGAACTTCCACGTCATTTTCAAGTTTATCAGTGATGATTATTATCATTTCCTCTGGGTCAATCCCAAAGACACTGAACAACCCAGAGTCCAAAATAAATAAATGGAAGACTTCAATATCTCTAGTCTAATTGAATTTCAAATTGCATTATAAGATCTTTTGCTGAAATAGTTTTTAATCCATTTAGTATCCCAGATTAGGTTTTGTACCGTTTTCCTTTAATTGGGACTGTGTTCAGGAACTGTTCAATAACTTGCAGAAATCTAAGTAATTTATAACAGGCTTATCTTTATTAACCAAACTTACAGTCTCATTAAAAAAACATTCATTTGTTTGACATGACAGACTTTCCATAAAACTGCTCAGGCATATCAATCAGGTTAGCATCCTTTAATTCATTACTAATCACAGCCTATATCAGATTCTCTTTGATGCTGTTTGGGATCAGGTTTAAACCAATGAATTTGTAATTACCTGGGATTTTCCTATTATACAGTCTTTGGAGTCTGCACAGAGTATCCTTACAAATTTATGCAAAACACAACCAACACGCTTGGGCAGCTTTGTAATTTTGTTGGCAATCAGCTGGAATGAGCAGGACAGCAACAGGACTGCCTCAGACCCATCCATACAGCATCACAGAGATTTGGGGAGGGAAAAAACTTCAGGGATCTCCAGGCTCCTCTCTCATACCCTTCCATCAGATTTCCCAGAACCTTTCCCAGGGGAGTTTTGCAAGGATAGAGATCCCAAAACCTCTCTAGACTCCTGTACCAGTAGCTAATTACTTTAGTTGTATTTTTTTCCCCTCCTTATATCTAGTTTTAACATTCTTTTCTGTCCCTTGGGTTGATTTTCTCTCATCCCATCATTGTGCATCTTCAAGCAAAGCCTGGTGTTGTCTTTTCAATAATCTCCTATAGGCAGTTAATGACAGCAATAAGCCTTGTTATCTTAATAACCTTTACTCTTCTGGGTCCCACCAAGTGTTCTTTGGGCTCAGGGCTGCCTCCAGTGTGGAGAAATGTCCAGTTTCACCAGTAGCCCCTCTGATGGAGGACAGATTGCTCAGATACTGAGAGCTGCTTGTTTTATGCTCTCTGTCAAAATAGAAGTGGGCAGATGTATTCCCCCAGCTTAAATGTTACCTCAGTCCTTGGACCTGCTCAGTGGAGAGTGCCCACGAGCCTGGAGAGCCTAAGGAAAGCCCTAAGCAAGAGTCAGCTGCGTGCAGTTAATGAGAAAGGAGAGGCAGGTGGATCTACGTGGAGCTGCAGGTCTCTGTGACCTTGCAGGTTTGTGTTCTTCCTCCTTTAGAGATGTAATCATTTCATGAGGAACAGTGACCCAGAGAGCTGGGGACTTAATTTAATACATCTCATATAGGCCTGGGTTTGTTGTCTGATTTATTAAAAGATAGCAGCATGATTTTTGTTGGGGAAAAAAAAAAAAGCTACTTTTGTGCTGGATACTATAAATCTGAAAGGGTAAAGGGATGCTTCAGTGCATGGTACACTCAGACCCCATAATTGCCTTTCCTAAAAGCCTGCTTGGTTTCACACTGAGCTGGAGAGGGGAGCCTCAGCAGGCAACTGATCTCTGTAGTGCTTGCAGGAGCATCATCCTCATCTACCACCCTAAAAAGGATTTTAATGAAGCCTCCTTGCTCTAAATGCAGGCCCTGGGAAGAAGAGGGAAAGAGATGAGGGGGTGGGAAATGTCCTCTTCCAATCATTCTGGATGGAGAAGAAAGACAGGGCAAGGACTGGCATATTGCAGAGGTGAGCATGGGTTTAAGAGACAAACTCATTATTAATTATATCTGCAATAATGGAGTAAAATTAATAATGATTTCCTATCTGGCAAATGAGCCAAGGGTGCTCTGCAGAGGCACTGTACAAAAACTGCCTTGCAAGACCAGCAGCAGGGTGTGAAACTGTGCTTGGAGACAAGAGAAGTGCAAATGATGGAGAAAAGTTCTTGTGGGATGAGGACATTGGAGCTCTCTAGAATTCTGACTAATAGGGAGGAGATTGCTGAGGACAGGAAGGGGGTGATTAATTAAATTGAAAGAGGTAAGAAAATGATGGAACAACTTTCTCCAAGGAAAGGAAGGAGTGAGGGAAGCAGAAAAAGGATGGTGAACAACAAGCTGTACAAAGGTAGGAAACAGGACTAGGAAAATTATGTCTCTAAGAGAATAGTGTGACTATGGAGGACTAAAATGAGAAAGACCAGGGGCAAAATGAGTTTCAATTAGGAAGGGATATAGAGGGCGATAAAAGGATGCTCTGCAAAGGTATTGAAACAGGAGGAAGGCAATGGAAATTATACATAACTGAATTAATGGAAAATGAGAGAACAGAAATAACAACAGAGAAAAGACTGAAGCCTTCATTAAGTTTTATGCTTTAGCTATGAAGTGAAATAAAATATTTTAGAAAAAGATTATGAACTGGTATTTATCAGGACCACTTTTACTGCAGAGGGTAAGACAATCCAAACTAGCAAATAAACACTGCTAAAATCATTCAGAGAAGTTAGGCAAATTCAAGTCAGCAGGACTGGATGAAGTTCCCCCTAGAGCACTTCAGGCACTGGCCAGAGCAATCTGACTCATTAGTAATTATCCAGGAGAGCTCATGAAGAAAGGAGGAGATCCCAGAGGAGGGGAGAAGGGCAAACACAGTGCCTGTCTTTAAAGAAGGGGAAACAGGACAGTGAATTACACAGCAGCCAGTTCAGCATGCAATGCAAAAACTCTAATACAATAAACTGTGCAATGATCTCTTTGTGAGCATTTGACTGACAATAGAAAAACATACAGTCAGTCAGACTGGATTTGTCATAGAGGAGTGATGTTAAAACCATCCCCTTTCCATCTCTGAACCCAGCAACTGTGTTGTAGAAAAAGGAAGAGGGAGCATATGTCATGTATTTTGAAAGAAGCAGGTTTTTTAACACCATTTCACATGACATTTCCATAAGCTGACCAGGAACTATGATCTCTGTGAAATCATCTTAAGACATACTTGACAGAAAATAAATGTATTCACATAAGAATTACTAATTCCTTTCCTTTGGATTTAGAAGGTTTTCCAAAAGAGTTCCCTCAGGGTTTGCTCCTCGACCTGATTCTAATATTTTCATTAGTTCTTTGGATGACGAAATAAAGACTATATAAATACTCCAGAGGATCTGTTCCAAAATGTGGCTGGGAAATTGGAGGAACAGTATCAAATCAACCAGATTTGGTTCAGTAAGGTAAAAAGCAACAAAATACATCAATGCAAAGTGGCAAAATGCTGGTCAAGCAGGTGTTCAATGGAAAAAGAGCTGTGAAAGAGGCAGTGGAGAGGACACAGCTGTTGCAAAATAAGGCAAATCTTATTCTGGGGTGTATGAGCAAGAATGAAACATCTGAAGCAATGATTCCACTCTAACGAGGAAATACCAGGTGTGGGTTTGGATGCTGTGCTAGGAGAAGGAAGAATGACGTGCACAAATCATATAGGGGTTGAAGGAAAGCAGTGAGAACTATGAGTGGTTAAAAAAAAGGGAGCATTTTCTTTTTTTCCAGTGAGAAGATGAAAACTGCCTTCTAAGGCAAGGGAGACTTACAGAAAGTTTTTGATAATTGTTCTCAGTCCCACAGAAATAAAGTGGCAGAGATTGTTGTCACTGGATATCTAGGAAAGAAGAAAACCCCACTAATTAAACCCAAAAGCTTTCTAATTCAAAGCAAATTTCTTTGAACTTAAATTTTAAATCAATTTGTAAGTATTCCTCTCTGGAAGTTGATGAGCTTCTCTCAGGGATGTTTGGAACCTGCTCAGGGCATTGAGGGGAATTCCTGGTTTTTCTCCATTCCCCCTGTTCCATGACTGTCTCCTCAAGGTGTGACAGTGCTCCCATCTTCCCCATGCCTGGCCAGAATGTGAAATATCGATGCAAATCCTGTGTTTGCACTTTAGCAGAGCTTCAAACACTCTGTTGGTGTTAATTAATTATCCACCAACAGCAGGAAGCCAGTGATACCAAACGCAGCACAGAGCTTCCCTGACCAATAACAAAAGCAATCCTTCCTCCTGTGCATTGCAGAGCTCCACCAATTCTCTTCCCTAATGCACCACAAGCAGAGTTAAGAGCCTCCTTTTCTGCAGACCTCCCACAGACAGTGCGTGGCTGCTGGGGATGAATGTGGTGCTGAGATCTTTGCCCCTGAGGGCTCCAAAAATTCGAGAGCGTGCTGGAGGGCAAAGCAGCCATGCAAAACACACACTGCATGCCAGGGAAACAGTGTGTTCCTCACTCTTCTCCAAAAAGGAACATCTAATTTGTGAATAAAGGAATAATACATGGATCAAGTTTGCCAGAAGTGTTGTTCAAGAGGAGCAGGTGGTGAGGAAAAAGGAGGAGGACGTTCGCAGGCTATATTCCTATCTGGAAGAAATATATTTTCTCTGAACTCTAGGAAGATTATGAAACAATCTGCTGGATGTCTCTGGGTAGTGATAAAGGAAAAGAGAAATCAAACAAAACCAGGAGCAGTCTCATGGTAGAGTCCATTGTACTTCAACTAATGAAAAAAAAAAAGGAGATAGAGGAGCATGTTTTTTGAAAAAGAAGACAATTATGTAATGTGCAAGTGCTGGTGGACCTGAAGGAAAATGATACGTGAAGGACATTGTGAATTTTAAAGTGAGAGAAAAGAGGGGGAAAAAAAGGAAAAGAGACTAAAGAGACAAGAGGGGGAACTTTAGATTTTTACTGCTGTTCAGCACAGCCCTCAGGGTCTTCAGGAATTTTCTGGTACTCTGAACAGGTTGCCTTCTTCCTTCTTAGGCTAACATCAAGTTCTGAATGATCAGATGGCAGGGATGGGTTTCTGTGGGCACCTTTTTTCTTGTAAAGCTTTGATTCCTCCATAAAAGTAGCATGATGGAAGACTGAACTTCTCAGTGTAGATGTGCACCATGAATTTGAGGAAAGATATCTATCCACATTTTTAGAGAGGGCAACTGGTCAGTTCAGCTGGGCAGGCAGCATGGGCAGACACTAGTTACTATGTATTTGCTACTGAATTTTACCTTGAATATTTAACAAAGGCATGGTACCAAATGTTTTCAACTTAAATATCACTTTATGGATCTTGTATGATGCTCATGGCATCCCTGCCCAGCAACTAAATAATTCTTGTTTCCAGGAGGATGATACAAAGACCAAGAATTCAGTAATATATATTTGACAAATTTTGATGCTCCTTTAAGGTGGGACCCCTTTGTTCACTGGGGAAATGAGGTGTGAAATCAGTGTTCAGAGAGCATGAGGTCTCTGCACCTCTCTGCTTGGTCGCTGGGGTGGCTGCAGATGCTGCACTTCTCATGCTGCTGAAGAGGTGGATGAGGAAATGATCAGAGAGGGTAGGATGTGGTTAAAGCCTCAGTTTGCTAACTGGGGCTAATGTGAGAGAAGCATATTATGTCTCACATCCATTAAGGCCTCCAGCAATCACCTCCCACGAAGGCGAAGGAGCGGCAGAGAAGGAATTGTGACTTCCTGAGTCCCAGCAGCTCCTAGAGCTGCTCCTGTTAATATTCAATTACGTGCTGCCCTGGACTTAGAGCAGCTTAGAGCTGAACTACATCTCACTCCAGCCCTGAGGCTCAGCTGCAGCAAACACAGCTGCAGGAGGCTGAGCCACGGAGAGAAACAGTCCCAAAACAGGGTTATCACACCTCGAGCCGCCTGTGCGGAACCAGCGCGTAGGAGGAACTGCTCTGTCCACCCCTGCCCTCTCCACCTCCCCTCTTCAGGCTCTGAGACTTTGGGGAGCTGGTTATTCTGTGAGCTGTGGCCAGGGTCATCAGGCTCCTTCCCCTGTTTTTTACCCTGGATGCACCAATTGACCACAGAATGCTCAGAATGTCCTGCATGTGCTTCCTCTGCATCTCACACCACACAGCTTCTGCTGCAGCTTTTCCTTCATCTCATCCCCCCACCCTGAAGTGTGTCCCATCCTCATTGACCCACCCACCCTCTGATAAACCCCTTCCACTTCCAGATCATGGTATTAACTTGACATTTGCAAAAGGTCACCGTGTTTGCTCTGTCTGAGTGTTATATTGCTCACTCTTTTGTTGTTCTGCTTTGTAAGCTCTTCAAGGCAGAGGTTATCTCCTTGGGTGTGACTACACAGTGGCCAGGAGAATGAGGTCCCTGGTCTCAGTTGGTGTTTAACAGCTAAACTAGAAATAATAACTTGCTCATCGATGGAGAGGCCGGCTCCAATTTTATAGATTATTCAGCTGAGGATAATGAATCTTAATTTATATGCAAAACCCTTCCTTCCAGAAGAGGTCCATAAGCAGGATCACAACTAATGTCTTAATTTCAAAGACTACCAGCATCAGATCCCTGCTGTATTTCCAGGAGTCCGTTCGGACCATGTGGTATTGCTGGAGCATATGCCATTTGCTGCAGGAACAAATGTGGGACATAAGGGAGGTGACACACAATACATACTTTGTGCATCCAATTTATGCAGATGAAGTCCTGGCTTTTTTTAGCCTGGAGTTTGTCACGCTGGAGCTGTTGCATCAAACTAATTGCAATGGAGATGAGTGTGTATGGTACGTGCAGCATCAGGGTGTCCCTCCTCCGGTGGCTGCTCCCAGTGAGGTGCAGCTAGTGGAGAAAGGACACATAAATTAATCCTTTGCTCTCAGGTGAGAATGGATCTGATCCTGTCTGCAGTCCTGACCTGACCAGCATTCCCTGAGGTGGAGATGCAGGGCTGGAGCTCTCCCATCTCCATTAGACAGTCAGGAGGGCTCCAGCCAAGGTAGAGACCTAGCACTGTCCATGAGGAGACATCCCAGCCTTGGCTCTTCTCAAACATAAACCAATTCTGCACCTCAGCTACAGCCAGGCGATGCCAGAAAGGAGGATGGGAGAGTGAGGCTGTCAGTTGCAGTAGCCTGAAGCCTGTGGTTGAGGCTGCTCTTCACCTGATGCTAGCATTGCAAAGGAAACACATCCATGTCTGGAAGAGGTGTGGGTGGAGGATCTTGGCCTTTAGCTTTAGTGCCCAGAGCAACAAGGCACCAGACTGACAGCTGTGCTGGCTCTAGGAACAGCCTGACCTGCTCCTCTGCCACGGTTTGTTTTGGGACTGACACAAAAGCTAAATCATTCTCCCAAACAATGTACAGCCATTCCCAGGTATTAACTTTTCGGTTGCTTATACTGATATTTCTTAAATTCCTCTATTATTTTGCCTTGAAAACAGCTCATTCCCTGAGTTAGCCCAGCTCCTCTGCTTCTCCATATCCCTTGCCAGACAGAGAAAACTGTACAAGGCAGGATAGGGCAGAGCTGTGGCTCAGAGTCACTACACAGAGATTAATTGCCTGCCACGAGTGGGATGGTGGCTTGAAGGTGGATGCCAACTCAGAGGCGTTAGGGCTGAGTTCTGCTTCAATTCCTGATCTGAGTCTCTCCCTCCTGCCTGTGTACACCTCACAGGAATATAACTGAGTTTGAAGTATCTGCTTCCTCCCAAATTCATCTGGAATTCATTAATGCTTTTGGGAGAGGGGGATGGACACGTACCTGCACAGAAAAGCAGTGCAGCAGAACCTTTATTTCCTTAGGGAGGCAGCCTAAAGAAATATTAGCATTTATTCTCATCTGTTGCTGAGCTTACGACCCACACAAATAACAGGGAATAGCGAGCGAGCAGCCGGCTCAGAATGGGAACAGGGAAAATGACTCAGCAAGCTTGGCACCAATCTGGAGAAAATGCAGGTACATTATAACCTTGCTTGAGCATCAATCTCATCCGTGACGTGACGTAGAAACAGCAGCCAGTGTAGATATTTGGATTTGACAGAAACATTCCTTCTGATAAATGATTTAGCTCTGCTCTTGCAAGTCGTTATATCCAGGAGCAGAACAGGTGAGAAGCTGCCTTCAAATATGCCAGCAAATGAGAGAAAAAGTTCAATGAAAACCTCTCACTGCTTTATAAATATGCTTTTTTTCTTCTCCTATCAGTTGACAAATAGCTGCTGAATTATAGTTTCATGCTTTGTTCATGTCATTTTCCCCAAGAACAGTATTTCCTGCTACATCACCTTAGAAACTTGATCAACAAACACTCTGCTCTACACGTAAACAAAGCTTTATTTTACCCTATTTCTGACGGCAGCCAGCATTTTAGAAACCAGAACATTTCGGGTTCTCTGGGCTATTTGCCTCAATTTCACAATTTGATTTTGGTTTTGAGGGCCTGTCAGCATTGTTTATATCCAGATCTGTTGGAGTAGTGATGTTTTTGTGTGAGTGGCAAGGAAAATATATTGCTGCAAATTGCTCTCTGGAATCAGACTTTCTTGTCTCGAGAGTCTAAATGAAACTGCACTTTTTAACATGTGGGAACTAAAGACTGAAATGAATTTGAAAGAGAAGTGAAACAAGAAAATTCATTGTCAACAACAGAAATGACTCAAAAAGAAGCAAAGACAACCTGACAATTAAGCAGGACCATCTTCAAAACTCAAGCCCTAATAAAATTCAGGAGTTTTATCTCCAACAGAGCACCTGAAGAACTCCGCAGGGCCCTTTAGCCATTTTCTTGTGTAATAACATCAGATCTTGTACTGACCTCATGACAAGGTCTTTCTTTTTAACTGTGGAAAAACAAGATCAGAGCCCTATAAAGTTTTCTTACTTGGTTTCACTAGATGAGCATTTCCCAGGTAGCTGCTGTGAAAAAACAAATTAATCCAACAGCAAACTGGGGATTTTAGCTGGCAGTTTTTTAAAACCTGCACAGGAGCCTGAGCTACTGAGCCTCCTGTGATCTGCCACTACACGAAGACAGAGTCCATCAGCTAGGGATTAATTTTAAGGCAGATATTAAAGCCTATCACATGATGAAGGATTTTCCTATATGTGGACTTCAACGGGATGCTTTAAATCCTGTGTGTGCGCATGGATACGCACGTGTATGTCCCTGCCAGTGTTTATTCATGGGCAGACACAGCCTCAGGCTTCTTCAGGCCTTTCCAAGGACCATAAATTTGGGAGGGGGGACAGAGAGAGAGAGAAGAGTCATCTTTAAACGTCACATTTTTGAAAGTAAGTTTTTGAAGGAGACAGGCTGAGAGGGAGAGAGCCAAGATCGTAAAGATTTTATAACTAACAACATTTTTTAAGAGGAGACAGAATCTCTGCTCATTTTTAGTGCAAGATCTTGCAATAATTTAAAGCAAATTTGGGAAATAGCTCCCTTTTGACAGAAATGCTTCATTTTCCTTTTCTGCTGGGCTGTAACCTAAAGCGTCTTGGCTCGAGAAAATGAAATAAAGCTGAGCGATGATGCGCTGTCACTGCTGCTGCCGCCACTCTGCCTCCTGCAAATCTCCCAAAATCGTGCACAGCTCTCCAGGTCAGAGCTTGGGAAGGCAGCAGTGCCTTCTCCTCCCAGGCTCAATCGTGCACCAGACAAACTTACCGGGGCTTTGTGAAACACGGCCGGGGTTTGCAGCGAGCGGCTCTGCCCGAGGTGCCGCTTCCAAGGGTTGGTGTGGAAACTCTTCCCATGACACAGCAGAACAGCAGCAGCAGCAGAGTAAAACAGATCGGTTCTGGCAGTACTCCTAAAAGACTACTTTAAATCCCAGCTCCAGCCTCTTCCTTCTTTAAGGATGATCTGAAGAAGGGAAAACGGAATAAAAAGAGGCTTAGCGAGGCAGGGAAACAGAACCCAGGAAGCAAGACAAACTGTAGTTAGGCTGCACAACAGTGGGCTAGCCTGAATAAATGGCAGAAAGGAGCCCAGAGAGGAAATTCCCCCAAAATTGGATGGGAAGGAGAGATAAACATAAATAGTGTGTAGGGTGGATGGAGGGAAGACTCTGAGAAGAAGTAAAGAAAGGAGGATGAACTGCTCCTCACTTCGTTAAGTCTTTTCAGCTAACATCAATTGCAATTTTTACAAAACTAAAAAAAAAAAATTAAAAATAAAAAATAATAGTAGAGATATCTGAAAGACCGTTCTATTAGATATACAGCTCATTGCATGGGCACCTGGAAATGAGTAGGGCAGAGAAGAGGTATTTCAAGTCCAAAGCACAAATGGAAGAGCAGAAAGAAATGATCCACTGTCACTGCAGGATTGGGCCTGTGCCGGGTGGCCAGTGGCTCTGGTCCCCTCCTGTTGCTGACAGCACCAACCTAGCCGTTAGAAAAAAGTCGTTTATATGACTCCCCTTAAGAAAACGTGGTGGGACAAAGAAATTAAATCCCCAACTTGAAATTTACTGCATCTATGGGTCATGTTTTTTTTTAATCTGCTGAGGGGCTGCTGGAAGCTGAAAAGAAGGAGAGAATGCGGGATTGCTTTTCCTCCTTCAGTTTTTTACAACAAATCTATCTCCCCCTTCTCAGTCTAGCCCTAAAGCCTAGCACTTGATCACCAACACTGACGTGATGCCACCAGTACGACAGCAGAATTTGGGGGCCTCCCACAGGAACCTTCCAGGGGGAAATCCCCAAGAGCCCCCCGCGTGTTGTCAGCCCGGCAATGGGACCGTGGAGCGGGTGGGCTTCAGCTCCCTGATCCCAAATCCTGGGGGCTGGTGGAGAGCAGGGAATAAAACCCACTTCAGCACCGCAGGCGGAACAGCAGCCGGAGGAGCGCGGCGCTGCCGCCGGCCGGCCCCGCACCCCCGGCGGCTGCGGCCGGGCAGCGGGATGCGCGGGGAACCGGGGGCTGCCCGAAGCACGGGGAATTGTCGGCATCTTCCCTTTTCCTTTCTGTGAGGGCTGGCTGCCTGCTGGTAGTGTTGCAGTGGCCAGCGCACATCCCTAGGAGCGGCTCCTTCCAGCAGCTCGGCACAGAGCCGGCTGCCGGGAGCCGGCGGTGCGACGGGTCGGGACGGTGAAATCGCTTCGCTACCGACTGGCGGAGTTAAACGCGGCGGTAGCGACCACCGCATCGACCCCGCGCGGGCAGAACCGCTCACATCTGCTCCTCCTCAGTCCGACACAAACCAAATTTTTTTTTCCACCTTATTTCTATTTTTTTTTTTCTTTTGGCTGTTTTGGATTTTTTTTTTCTGCCGCTTCCAGCACCCGAGACCTGCCGCGGCCGCAGACGAGCACCGGATCCCGCAGCGTCCAGGAGTGGGGTCCATCCTTCCATACGGTGACTGCCCGGCCGGTTATTCCCCGGTTATTCCTTTCTGCGAAAAGAGAAGGGGAAAAAGAAAAAAAACCCCAAAAACCCCTAAACCTAAAACCCAAACACCAAACCAACCCCTAATAAATAATAATAGAAGAAGCAAGCGCAGCAACTTGTTTTAAGCAGAGGGCGGTCGGACCAGGGAGCGCAGCCCCCCGGGGAGGGAAGGGAGGTAGCGGAGGGAGAGCAGGCAGGCACCGGCGGGGCTCGCAGCCCCCCGGGGGTACCGGCGGGTCCGGCGGCGGCGGACGTGAAAGTCCCCTTTAAGTTTCCATAGAGAGGCCTCCGGGTGTCACATGATGGACATGATATAACGAAACAACATCGTGGGGAGGGACGGAGGGAAGCAGTGGGGGAGCCTGGGGAGGCGGCGGGGAGGTGGCGGCGCCCCCCGACCCGCCCGCCCCGGCTGCACCTGTCTCGGCGCGCCGGGAGCGCGGTGTCCGCCCCGCTGATGGGGCTGCGGGCGGCACCTTCCCCCGGGGAGGAGGAGAAGGAGGAGGAGAAGGAGGCGAGCCGGTGGCGGAGGTAAGTTACCGGCGGGACCGGGGCGGGGGGCGCGGGCTGCGGGCGCGGTGTGTACGCGGAGGGGATGCGGGATGTGTGTGCGGGGTGTCGGCGGTGTCTCCGCGGAGCGCCGGGCGTGTGCGCGCCCTCCCACCCTCCATGTCCGCATTCCAGCTCATGTTGCGCAGATAAAATTCAAACTTGAGGTAAACACAAGCGGCGGGGGGGGGCGGACGGGGAACCGGGGGGGAGGGAGGCTCGCTCCATCCCCGCTCCATCCCGGTTCCATCCCGGCTCCTGCCGCCCCCTGCCCGCCGCTTCCCCCGCTCCGCACCCGCGGAGCCCCCGCGCACCTGGGGGAGCGCCGGCATCGCAATGCTTCCCCCGGGGAGGGAGAGCCGAGCGTCCCTTTTCCCGCACCCCCGGTAGGACACGGCGGGGCGGGGGCGGGGGGGGTACGCGGCGCGGCAGGTGCGCGGGGCGCTGTCGCGACATGGCGGGGGGGGGGTGGGGTGTGTGTGCGTCGCGACATGGGGGAAGCAGCCAAGTGACAGCGCGGAGTGGTGGGGGGGGAGAAAGAACGGAGCTGCGCCGCGTTGTTTTCCTCGGTGCTGCGTGGGTATCCCGAATAGAGCGGGAATAACAGCGGTGCGCCCCCCGATCCCGCTTTTCTCCATACGCATTTCCAAGTGCGTATGGAGAAAACAAGATGCGGAGCGGGGCGGGCCGGGGGGGGGAAGGCGGGGAGGGCCGTACTGCCGTTCGCAGCCCCGGTCCGTGACACAGGCGGTGCCGCCGCGGGGGTATTTAAGCGCTTCCCCGCGGGGCGATGATGGAGGCGGCCGAGGGTGCCCCACAGGTGGGTGCGTGCGGGGAGAGGGGCCGAAGCGCTGTTCGTGTGGGGAACGCCAGAGCGGTCCCGCACTCCGCGGACTGGCGGCGGGAGGCGCTGCCGGGGCTGAGAGTGAAGTGGGGTGTGGGGACAAGATCTGGCAGTCGCGGGTTGCTGAGTGGCGCAGCTCTGGGTGCCGCGAGCGGTGCGGGGGTGACGGCGGTGCCGCCATGGCGGGTGTGAGGGAGCGGCGCCCTCAGGGGGGTCCCGGCGGCTCCGCCGAGGGCGGGAAAAGCGCGCGCGGCCCCCGCCTGGCGCCTCCTCAGCACTGCACCAAGGCGGCGGGGCGGGAGGGGGGGGCGCAGGGGGGGGAGGTGGCGGCCACGCCCACCGCGCCCCCCCGCCGGCCAATCGCCGGGGCGGCGCGGCGGGGACACGCCCCCCTCGGCGCGCGCTGCGCCCTCCCGACCAATCGCAGTGCAGCTCGGGGCCCCCCCTTTCGCTCCCCTCGCCCACCCGCCTGTTTGTTACGGTCGGGGCCACGTGCCGGCGCCTCGGGCCGGTCACGTGGCGCCCGGGGCAGGGGGTCTGATGGGGACCGAGGGGATCTGGAGCTTTCCTGTCCCTGAGGGTCTGATGGGGACCGTGGGGGTCTGGAGCTTTCCTGTCCTTGGGGACTGAAGGGGACCGTGGGGGTCTGGAGCTTTCCTGTCCTTGGGGGACTGAAGGGGACCGTGGGGGTCTGGAGCTTCCCTGTCATTGGGGGTCTGAAGGAAACCATGGGGTCTGGAGCTTTCCTGTCCCTGAGGGTCTTATGGGGACTGTGGGGGTCTGGAGCTTCCCTGTCATTGAGGGTCTGAAGGGGACTGTGGGGGTCTGGAGCTCTCCTGTCCTTGGGGGTCTGATGGGGACAATGGGGGTCTGGAGCTCTCCTGTCTGAGGAGGGGTCTGATGGGAATCTGGAGATGTCCTGCCTGTGGGATCTGGCAGGGTGACACTGAGGGGCCTGGAGCCCTCCTGCCCAGGGGGGAGCCAGGCTGGGAACAGGGGGATCCGTAGCTGTGCTGTCTATGGGTTCTGATGGGGAGCAGGGGGGTCTGGAGCTGTGGGGTCTGGTTGGGAACAGAACTGGCTGCCAGCTTGGGAGGAGCCTGGAGCCCCCCCTGCCCAGAGGAGTCTGATCAGGCCTAGCTCTGGCCTGAATCCCCCCTGGTCAGGGAATGTGGCAGGACCCTCCTGCCATTGCCCCCAGGCCCTTGCTGGCCATGAACGTCCATTTGGCCCTGGCCCCATTAAACCTTCTCTGAAGGGCCTGTCCCTGGCTGTTGTTCCTGTCATGGCCGAGCCGTGACAGCGTGTCCGTGGCTGGCTCTGGCCTCCGGAGAGGGAGGTGTTTCTCTCCCGAGGAGAGCTGTTTATGCCCAATGATTTTTTTTCTTTTCTATTTTTTTTTTATTTTTTTTTTTTATTTCTTTCCCCTCCCTCCGTGCTCTCCTGCGTAAGCCACAGCAGCAGCTCGGTGTCTGCCCAGCCTGGCAGTGTTATGGCACAGCTCTTATGTAGGTGAAGCTGGGGAATGCTGTGAGGATCATGTGGAGCTCTGTCTCTTGAGCCTGGAGCTTTGAGCCTATTTATAGGTGGGTTGGGCAGTGTTCCGTGTGAAGGACTCGTTCCACGTTTGAATCCGTGGCAAAATGAGGCGTCTTAAACCATGGTGTTTTGTTTTGGACGCTTGTTCCTGGGAATAGGGTTTTACGAAACGCTCTGGGTTGTTATTAGGTTATGTGGAGAAAGGCGAGTCAGTTCGGAGTTGAGGAACGTGATGCCATTTTAATGCAACTTCTCGGGTGGCAGAGCAAACAGTAAGAGGATACTCGGTTCTAGATCAGCAGCTTTCGGCTTTGCAGGCAGTGGACAACTCAGGGTCAGTGGGAAGCCACAGAGGAAAGGACATTGTGTTTTCTGTAGGCTTATGCTCATTATACTGTTTTCTGCACTGCTAAATAATTTTGTGGCTGACAAGCTGAAAACAAAATATGGAAATCCACTATTCTAGATCCCCGAGATGGTTTAGAGTAAGTGGAGGAGGGGTGGGAAAAAACCCCTCAACTATGTGTTTTATTGTGTATGTTTCTATTGTACAGCTTAAAAATGTAAAATTCAGTGTATTTTTAAGAGTTACATAACCTTTAGTAACGTGGTGAGTCTCAAATAGCCTTTAAGAGTTAAATAACAGCAGATCAACGAGGCTGGGTTGAGAAGAGACGCTTTTATAATGGTGAGGACTGTACACAGATATTTAAAACTGCTTTGGTGTTGCACTAGAAACGAGTTTTTGCTTAGGAGGAGGAGGATTTTAATACCCTATAAATACAGAATATGAGAAGGAGGATGGAAAGATGAGGTTTGCAGTTTTATGCTGATCTAGTCCGGTAAACAGATCAGGAATAGTTTATGATATTTCACATTCTTCAGCTTCTCTTTCATCTTGACTTTTTCAGTAGAATTTTTTGCAATCTGAAATGATGAGAACTTCCAGATATTGACTGCTGTGGGTATGGAAAGGAATCTGACCTTAAAATATCAAGGAATTACAGAAAGGAGTGAGGGGTGCTGTAGTGGTAAAAGAACTGGGGTGGTGACATGTCCTGAGAGAGAGCTGGTGCTTCGTGTTGGTTACAGGAGTAATTTAACACAGTGTTACCTACAGAAAGATGTTTATTCAGCCGGCGTGGTTTGTGGTGGCATATCTTTGTTATCTTTGTATTTTTGGGGAGGGAAGGTGGGGGGGAAAAGAGCCTTGCCTTAATAGAGGAAATTGCTGGGGATCAGTTGACGTGCTGGAAATGTGAGGATACCCGGAGGTGCGCAGCCTGCCAGCGCCTCCGAATTCACAGTGTACGTGGAAGTGCTGGTGTGGAATTGATGCACCAGGAAATTGCTTTCTCTATTTTTGTTGGTGAGATGCAGTTAACGTAAAATGAGCCCTTTGGATCCTCTATCCCATTTCTCTTTAATATAACTAAGATCATTTATCTTCTCAGACGGTGAGAAGGGGAAAAAAAAACCACTTCTGTTTTGTAACTTGGTTCACCTTCTCCTTATTTGCTGTCAGCTCATGACAAGGCACAATGTGTGCTGCACACTCTGCTCCACTGAGCTGTTTTGGTGACAAATACAACATATATGAAAAAAAAGGCTATGAAAAATAGGTATTGTGCCAGTGCTCTCCACTTTTTGTATAAACAATTCTCATTTTTCTCTAAAGTACTCAAAAAGTGTCATTTTAGGGTCTTATGCCTTGTTAATTTCGGTGGCAGGAAGGCAGCTGGTTTAGTCTTCATAAGTATTCAAAATGCAGCTAAAGAGGAAATATTTAAATTAGTGTTTGTATTGGTTTTGCAGTAGGAAGTAGTAAAACCTTTTTTCAGTTATAATAAAAAGGGAAATAGTGAACTTCCTTTAAGAATGTGTTTATTTACGTTGTATTAGTCTGTTATATTGTTAAAATTAAGAGGATTTCTTTAATCCAAGATAGATTTTAATTGCTGTAATCGCGTGTTTACTATATTTCTTTTGTATTTATAAATTAAAACACAGAGTGATGTTCTTTTGACCTCGTGTATAGCATGACTGGCTGCAGTTCATTCCATATTTGCACGGTGTTTTTCCATGAACATCTTGCTCCTGGAATTATTGGTAGCACCAGAATATGAACTTGAAAAGACTGTCACATAAAGGGTTAGAGCACTTGTGTACAGGAATGTTGAAATTCAAAGTTAAAAAAAAAAAAGCAACTTCTCTCCAGCAGTTCTTTCAAGTCAGTTCGATAATAATTTTGGATCCCGACTCGTGGTTTTCTAAATGGCTGGACATGGAATTAATGGGGCTGCAACTCTTTGTCATGAATTTCAGCATAAACAATATTTTTTTTTCGGCTTTGGATTTCATGCAAATGCAGAGAAAAATCCCCAGTCCTTTTCCAGTCCCTCAGGATGCTGCACCTCAGCCAGCAGACGTAGCGTTGCTGTCTAACAGCGAGGCTGCAAATGGGAGTTGTTTGTGCTGAGTTTTACCCTTACCAAGGTCAGAGATTTCATCCTTCTGTAGATTCCTGATCCAGGAATTTAACACTTGCAGTGGGTCCTGATTTAGGAATTTTCATGAACTTCTTTGAGCTCTTCAAGGAATTTAAACGTCCCCGTGTTGTGTTTCTTCCGAGACATAAGTTTGGAAATGCCTGAAATAGTGACGTCTGTGTGGCAGAAATATTCATGATGGTAATAAAGCAGTCAAGCTGAAAATCCAAGTTTCTTACATAAAACTAATGCAATGGGCAGGACAAAAAGAGGTGATAATTGCAATAATATTCCTTTTAAAAATAATTTTGGTTAATATGGGCACTGAAGTTTGCTTTTGACAGTGGTTTATGACTTGTGGGAAGAAATTTGGATGAGGAGAGATGGTCCTGCTCTGTATCACAGTGAGCTGAATTTCAGTGTACTGTTACCTGAGATTTAGTTTTTCATAATTATGAAGTATTAGTGAGCCCATGGCAAATGTTTTGTTTCTGTTTTTTTTTCAGTTCTTACTATGATAGAAATTTCTTATAAAATATAAGCAAAGGAAATTGAGAAACAAATGGTTTAGAGGGCATTTATAACACTACTTGCAAGCCCTGTATTTTACAAACAGTCCTCTGAATGTGTCTTGTATAAGGAGCAGGTCCTATTAGGGAACATAAATTGTGCAATTGCGTAGAAAATCAGCAGAGTTGGTAAATTCTGAAGCAGTCATCTTGTTTTTCTTGTCCTATATTTCAAATCCTTGCTCTCTTGCAGCCAAGCCCGTGGTTTGCTTATATGTGCAGAGTGAGAAAAGTAGTCTCATCTAAGCAAAAAACTTGTGAAGTCAGCCTGCCAGTAATAGCGACGTGATATTATTTATTTTCATTTATATTTATTTTATTTTTCTTTTGTGTCATCTTGCCAATTATCAGAAGCAGCAGTTAGTTGTTGGCAGAGGGGGAAGGTGAGGTGAATAGGATGGGGAGAGGGAAACCTGGTAAGCATAATTTTCTGCTGTTACAAAATTTAGCTATTTCTTCCCAAATTTACCTGTGAGCTACACCAAGATGTACCAATTTCAGTGGAGAGCCTGAAGTAATCCTTGTTTTTGTAATGATGATTAGCTTGGGCTGAACATCATCCATAGAACTCCTGGTACAGGTGGAGCAAGTTTGGATCTCTCTGGAAAATCTACCTTGAATCTGAGCTAATTCTTTTTCACCTGTGTTGTCATTGGGTATATTTTTTGGTAGCTCTCAGATTTTCAGAAAACCAAGATTTTTATTTTCATTTAATAGCATTGTGTGTGGAATGCCCCTGAAATGTGCTGCTTTGAATAACACCTGCATTACACTCAGGTTGCTGAATTTTAACACAACTGTAGTAGCTTCTCCATGAGCTTCTGCAAAAATAGAGTTGTGAAATGATGGCAGGTACTGGCCTTGAATAAATTCCAGCGTGCTGAGGAAACAAGGGAAAATCAAACTGAGGTTCAGAAAGAAAACAAGCATTTTATCCTGATGATTGTTTACATCAGCACAGGGAGGTGTTTGCCGGTGATCAGGTGCTGGGGAGACGTGTCTGAAGCAGGAGGGATCCTTGTGTTTGGATTATTGGAACTTGGGAGATTTCTTGCTACGCAGCAGCTCATGTGAGCAGCTGTCAGGTCTCCTGGGAGGGAGACCAAGCCTCCAGCCACCGTGTTTACTTCCAGCAGGAGGAGGAAAAGGACATTTCTGGCTATTATCTGGGTGTGTTTTGTAAACTGAAAAGCGCTGTTAATGCTCCCGAGCAGGGAGTTGCTGTATCATTCTGCAGTGCCGTTCTCCACCCCTTTTAAAAAAAAATTTAGCATAACTTCACTGTTTGTCTGGGTATTGATGGATCATCTGTAGCTCTTGCGAGATCCTAATTTCTCTGGCTTCGTGGCAGTGCTCCAGGACCCCGGAGCAATCGGGATTACGCTTATCCCATTGATAAAAGGGCAGGATTCCAGATCTGGGAAGCAGCAGGTGTATTTTTCCGCTGTGTAAAGCGCAAGGACACGGAGAACGTCTGCGAGGAGCGGCGGCGTTGGAGCCCGCGGCGTGCGGGGCTGCCGGGCAGATGCCGGCGGTGTCTCGCTTCCATGGAATACTCCGCTCCTTCCTTCCTTCCCTGCCGATTTTTCCAGCGTTGCCCTCTGCCGGAGGAGACCCGCAGCGCCAGGGATTGCTGTGTGGGCTTCCCTGGATGCGGTCCCTGGCACTTGCTTGGCAGCTCCAGTTCCACGAGCCCACCTTCCTCCTGCATCTCTGTTCCAGCCGCAGCGTCTGCTCCTGCTCCTCCCTGCCCATCTCCGGCCATGGGCATCTGCTCAGGGATGCCGCTGCTTGTTTGGAGAAACTGAAAGCCAAGCAGTGGGTCCAGCATTATGGGATCAGCTGCTTCTGCAAAGCTTATTGTCCTGGAGCCACGAATAATTCTGGCAGGGGGTTGTGCATCTTTCCCATAAAACAATTTTGGATTGTTAGCCCTGTCTGGCTTTGGTAATCCAGACGCTTTTTAAACAGTATTGATCTAAAAATCAGTATTTTGAATGTAAATGCACTTAAATTTGGTTTAAATTTGTTTGGTGTTGACACAACATGAAACAATAAGGTTGGAGCAATTAAATGTACAAAATTTCACTAACAATGACTATCTGCTGTTCTAATTAGCCTTGCCATAGCACAACTATATGTTGTGGGTTTTCTTTGTTTTTGTTTTGTTTTGGTTTCTTTTTTTGTTTTTTTTTTTTTTTTTTTGTTTCATTTTTGTTGTTTGTCTCTTTTTGTGGTTTTGTATTTTTTTTTGTCTTGGATTTTTTTGTGGTTTTTAAAATTTGGATTATTATTATTTTATTAATAAGATAATTATTATTGGGTCTTTTTGGAGTGGTGAAAATTTTATTTGTTTTTTTGTGACTTAGGGAAAGGCCTTCTTTTCCAAGAAACTGCAGGTTTCATGTATTGCTGGTTCTGATGTTAAAAGGAGTTAAGCAGGGCAGAGCTCAGCTGTTCTGTTTCAGTGTGAGTTGAGTGGGGACCTCTGTTCTCCCAGTCCTTGTTAATGGAAGTGCTGACATTCACGGGGAAGTCCTTGCTGAATATTGGAGAGAAGAAAGGTCAGAGATGGTGACTGTGGAGAAGTAACCAGGAACTGTGAGCTGAAATGCTATTTATTGAATAAAACTGAATTCCTCAAAAGCAATATTGCTTCAGTAGTGAATGAGTCATATCTATAAGCAGCAATAATTTGTACTAGAGACCAAAATTATGTAATACAATGGGGGAAAAATGCTGGTAGGGACATCTGATAGGTTAACCCAGGCCTCCAGCATTGTGATGGGAGAGCAGCATCTGTCAGAGCACTCTTCCAATTACAGAAGCATGGAAAATAGGTCCTCATTGTGCTGCCTGGATGGCAGGATCCAGCCCTTCACTACTGCAAGCAGATGTGCAGTATGGTTCCTGCAGCAGATTTCAGCCTCTGAATTGGAGCTCTCATTGCTCTGATTTTCAGCTTTTTTGTGCCCTTCCCCTTTCCAGGATATATTGGATCCAATATCCCTGCTCATTTAAAGACCACTGGTTTCAAAAACAAGCCCTTGTAGCCTTTTCCTGTGAAGCAAATGTTGTGTTCCTGTGGGTAAAGTTACTCTGAGAAGGTTTACAGAAGATTATTCTCCTGGCTGCTTGGATCAGGTAAATACTATAAACATAATTTGTCATGTCTAGTGTTCTCCTGGTCAAGTTCTCTGTAGGATATATCTGGTTGTATTTATCTGTTTTGTTGATGTTCCCTTTTGCAATTACAAAGTACTCCTATATCATGAGCAGGTTTAATTCTGTTCCAGATGCTGTGGGCTGATAAAGTGCTAATGGGTCTTCTGGCAGTTTCTTGTGAGATCAGTTTCCATGAAAAAATTGTATTTACCCAAAGTAAAGTCTGCTTTGGAGTGCAGGTTTGTGATGTGCGTACGGTTCCTGGCAGACAAAGATTGTAATTTATTTTTTTTCTAATTCTGCTACTTTAGAAAAATCTCCCTGACTAGATGAAAACTGTAAGTCAGCTGTGAGACTTTCAGATGCAGTCTCTTTGGTAGCTGTGTCAACATTAATTATTGTATAACTCTAATGTTACGTATAAAGTGACACCTCTTCTGGCCTGCAACGTTTCTCCTGGGCAAACCACGCTTGGCTTATTTAGTTTTCATATTTGATACGTAAATCTTTACAAAGATGTTAAACAGTGTTGTTCAGCTGTTCATTGTTCTTTCTGGTAATGTGAACAGATATGCATCATGTTTTTGAAAGAGATTGCAGTGACTCTTTCCCTGTTGATGACTTTTCCCTTGAAATGTTCCTACGTGGTTGTGCCTGCAGTCAATGTCCATCCCAGGTTTTGTTTTCAGGCTGCTGCTGCCTTGCAGGAAACAGAAATGAGGTGACTAAGTCTGTCCTTTCCCTGCGAGTGGCATTCATGATTTGTCTGTTTTCTTCAGTTGTTTTTCTGCTTTTCCTGCAGCAAAAGGAGACTTTGCCTCATTCCTGACTGCCGGGTTATCTTTGTGGTTTGTTGATTCTGGATATGCAAAGGAAGAATCTGCAAGAGCAGAAATTCCAGCAGGGAAGGACAGCAGTAGGGAGGTTCCCTCCTTCATGCAGTTGCAGTCAGACTCCTACGACCAGCTTTCCATGCTGATATGTGTCTTGTTTCCTTCTGCCCATCACTGCCACCAGGTATCCAAAGCACAGGGATAGGCAAGTCCATCCTAGGCTCTCAGCGCTGCTTAAGGCAGAGTTCCCATGGATTGCAGCAGTGTGGTTCATGTTTCTGGAGTGAGGAATGGGATTGTGGAGTCACAGAATGCTTTTGGTCACAAGAGACCTTAAAGATCACCCAGTTCCACCCCCTGCCATGGGCAGGGACACCTTCCACTATCCCATGTTGCTCCAAGTCCCATTCAGCCTGGCCTTGGACACTTCCAGGGATCCAGGGGCAGCCACAGCTTCTCTGGGCACCCTGTGCCAGGGCCTGCCCACTCTTCCTATAAAATAATCATTCCATGTTTTTTTCTCTAAACCAGGGTTTGTAAGTAAGAGAGTTCCCATTCTCTGGTTGTAAGGTATGTTTTCCTGGCATTTGCACTCTGTGTGGCAGACGGATGAAGGTTTTCAGGATACTTGATTTTAAGACTGATTTTGTAGCAGCCTTTCTTGCAGAACTTACTTCAGAATGAATTTCTCTGCTAGCATTTAGTTCAAAGTGGATGAAGATCATAAATACATGTTTTTTCAGCTAATCTTACTCAGCTGACCCCTCTACTTCTACATTCTTTGTCTCTCAAGGGTTCTGTTAAATAGTATTTATATTAATAGTATCATCTATTGCTGAATCCCTCTTGTGGTTTCTAAGAGCATATTTAAGTATTACATTATGTTAACCAGCTTCACTGGTAGCTCCAAATTCAAGCTGTTTGTATTTGCAATTTTGCTGCTAGGTCCCTCATCTCCTGTGAGTGTTGTAAATCAGATTTGGACCTGTAGAGAAGGAGGCCTGGGCAGCAGAGGCTGGGATTGCCCAGCTCTGCAAGGAAAGGAGATGCATCCACAGCCACCTTTCCCACCTTGGCTCCTGGGAAATTTGGTGTTTGTGGATCAGTGTCACCAGCACTGAGGGCACTGCAGTGGTTTAGATTTGCTAATTTCAGTATATTTATTTTTTGCTCTGATTTATTTTTTTTACATTGCTTCATGTGATGTAAAACCAACACAGGGCACAGCAGAGGAGGTAGGGAAGGGATTCTCTTTGAGAATCTGTGATGTCTGTGAGCATCAGTTCTGAAAGTGTAGAAGCACAGAAACCCCAGCTGGGTAAGATCTAAAAATCAGAGACTGTGAAGAAGAGACAAGTGGCTAACATAGGGAGACCAGAGTAGAATCATAAAATCATTCAGATTGGAAAAGACCTTTATGACTGAGTCCAGCCATTAACCCAGCACTGCCAAGTCCACAGCTTAATAAAAAAAGTCAAACAGAACTGTTTCCTCTGTACACAAGAATCAAATTGAGAGTTCATTGAACTTCTCTATATTGCATCTGCTTATTACTAATTCATGTTCTTAGTACATATTATTAGGCATTTTTGCTAACTTTAGGGGGCCTATCAATTGACTTCTATAAACTCTATATTATATTATTATATAATTGTAATATTATAAAATCTATCTCTTGGTGAGCAAGATAACTGTATCCATCTGGGAAGATGTCATCCCATGCTCACTCCAAGACAAGGCAGCAGTTCTGAGGCTCCCACCTTTGGTGTCTCATCTTCCTACATGTTGGATTTCTGCTGGGATCTTCCATAATCCTTCCAGCTAGCTGTGCTTCCTGTTGATTTGCTGATTGCTCTTCCTAATGAGTGCTAGTGTTTGACCTGGTTGTGTAAACACAGAAGGGTTGGGTGCCTTTTATTGAAAGAAACTTGGAATTGATGGAGGAATTAATTTTAGGGATGTCAAGTGCCTGGAGCTGTGGTGCAGAAGTTAGTTCAGGAATAATGCATGGATCATAAATTTAGATTTAATGCAAAGATATGTCTGTGTTACCACTAGATTAATGTGTTGGCCCAGGATAATGCTGGCTTTTGAAGAGCTTATCTTCAAATGTTTAAAAATCTGTTCTTGTGTTTTACCATAAACTGATGTGGTCCAGCAGTCATCTGGCTCACATACTGGAAATATTTTGTTTTTCTTTTAACATGACTCATTACCATGCATTTGTAACTATGGTTATTTTCTCTTAAAGGATTTGTTCTGCCCTTTAATTATCATGTTTTGGGGCATTCAGGTTTGACTTATTACCAATGTAGAAGTTCCTCCAGGGACTGCTAGTTTCCAAATAAATGTTTTGGGCTGCTTGCCCATAAAATTAACAGTCCTCTTATTACTTCTGTGTTAAATTAGAGCTTCAGTGAGGTTATGTTGCCCTAGTGCATGTGTGACTTACAACTTATTTAAGGTGTCAAAAGTGTTGCTTTTGATGTGTTTGGGGGAGCTCAGCTGCTGGAGGTGTTCTCACTTGCTCAGTAGCAGTGGTGTGTGTTTGTACTGAAGAAATAACAAGTGAACTATTGTGGAACATTTTACTGCTGATCATTTGGACTTGAAAAAACATGAAGAAATGTTGTCCATGTATTCCTGTTCTCACTTATGTATTCCATTAATAGCTAGTGACCATTTCTAGTTCTCCTTGCATTATTATGTGTTTTTCTGGTTTCTCTAAGACCCTTTTGTTTTTGTAGTTAGAGAATTAGACTATCTGTTTTTGTTTGCTTTCTGAAGGATGATCTTGCAGTTCCTGTAATTTTTTTTTTTTTTATTGCTGAAGGGGTTATTTTAGATAGCAGAACTTCTGATTGGGTCAGTTTTATTCATTATTTCTTCAGTATTGGATAATTGTCTTTCCTTACCTTGGTTTCTGTCTAAGATACTTATTGCTGATGGTGTTTGTGATATTCCTGTGGAATTAATGCTAACTGCTACTAAGAATATTGAACTGGAAATGGTTTCCTAGGATTCTAAGTCTTGTCACTTGATATAGGAAGCCTGATGTTACATAATTACTATATAATTTGTACTTTAAAATAATCAAATTCCATCTTAAGGACAGGTTTTTTTTACTTCCATTATTGGAATTAGAAGAAAGAGTCCAATTTTCAGAGCATGCAGCATCTTGAAAGTCTTCAAATTGCCAGCCTAACATTTTGAAGAGCCATTTCATGTTCACTTTTTAATGATAACTGCAGTTTGCCTTATGCCTCTTCACTGGTATTTATTACTGTAACACTTTTATGACCAGGAGTTATATCAGTTACTACCTCTTCAGTCAGGTAAGCAAACAAAGCCTCTAGTCTGTGTTCAGTATTGAATTTTCCATTCTCCTGAGTGCCCCAAACTGTGCCTGCTCTGCATTCTTGGCTCAGCTCAGAGCTGGCGTTGCACCTTGGTTTGCCTGCAGCCAGCACAGTTAAACCAGCATGGGACACAGTGTCCCTGAGGATCTCTGTATTCCTCCAGAAGGTTTGTGGTGAGCTGTGCTGGGCTCTGACGTGCAGTTGGAATCGTTCATCAAAGCACAAACATGATTTAAGGAACTATTCTTAATCGTGTTGCTGTTGTTTGCTGCAGCTGAGGCTGCACGAAATGAGCGCTCGGCTCGCCCTCCATTTCCTGCCTCTCAAACCTCATGGTCCTGCCTTTCATTTTGGAGCTGGGGCTCCCGTGTTGTTTCCCAGTGTGGAGGCTGCAGGTGCTGCTTTTCCTTTCTGCAATCAGTTGATTCCTGCAATGAATGCTTGAACACAGAGCACGGTGGAGCAGAGGATGGCAGAGCAGGAGCTTGTCCAGGCAGGGATTCATCGGTTGTGGGAGGCAGCAAGAAGCAGCAACCACTGTCCTGTGGCTGCTTACACTGATCTTGGCTGAGAAATTAGAGTTCCAGGTTTAAGGCTAAAAAAATGTCCTTTTTTCTTTGTTTTTTTTTTTTTGTTTTTAAACTTGCAGTGAAATGGGCCAGGTCAGTCTACCAAGCACAGAACTTGCAGTTGCAAGGCAGGGCTTAACCATCTGCTGCCATTCCTGTTGCCTAAAACCACCTTTCTTTCCATGCTCCAGTGTGAATCCAGTTCCCTTAAGCAGGGCACACACAGTAATTAGGTGAATTTTCCAGGCAGCCATAAATTGGGGTCACAGTTGCTTTATTTAGCACGTGTGTCACTCTGATAACCCACAGTCACGTAGTAATGGGCTAGGATTTTTCCTCCTTCATAGTTTCCAATATGACTGCATATCATTCCACTTATTTTTCTATTTTTTAAGTTCTTTTTGTACATTCATTCCCCTGGTTCTTCTTTCCTAACTCAGTTTTATCAAAAGCCATAAACAAAAGCCAGGATTATTGCTGGGGGAAAAAGCCCCCAAAACATATCCCAATCTGACAAATATATAATTCTCAGCATCTACATGTATCCCACCAGCCAAGACTACATGTGAAGAACTTAGTGCACCCCATGTGTTGAAAAAAATTGGGTTTTTGCATGTTCTCTTCTAGCAAGATTTAAAACATGTCCCAGGATATATGGGTGGATTTAAAAAGTAGATGATGAGGTCCAGTTCTTCTTGGAGATGTTGCAGCTCATGTGGAAATACTCTGCTCAGTTAGGTAAACCAGACAGAGATCCAGCAGATTTGAGAATGGAGAAATGTGGGATTTTCTTCCAATCAATGATATAACAGCTCATAAGAGAGTGGTTGCATTTTTGTGTTACTTGGGTAGAAATAATGAAGGTTTCAAATCCTAATACTTGGCTAAGTTCATTAAAGAAGAAACAACATAAAGAATGGAGAAAAGATTAAACCTGTTTTAAAAGATGAGAATAGAACCTGAAAGCCACTCTAACACTTGTCAGACAATGATGAATAAATATCAAAGAGTCTTCAGTCAGTTCAAATCAGAAGTAGAATGGGGAAGCACAGCTCTCATTGCAGGTGCTGGCATTTAGCAGTTGGTTCAATCCTTTGCAAGGATGAGGAAAGGCAGGATAATTAATGGACGTGTTGGTTTAGAGGGTGGGTAAGAGGTAGGGACAGGTAGAGAAGGGAAAGAGTGGGTTGGTACAAAATATATGGATTTTTGATGGTTGGCATGGCTGTGAGGAGGTCACATCATCTGCCTGTTGGGGCTTGGTACAATGGAGTTAATATTCAAAATGTAAGAAAATCATTGCAAGGTTGTGATATTACAGAGATTTAATGATGTTTCACTGCTTGTGTATGGCAGGAGTGGTTCATTGATCTGTGCTTTTAGACCTGTAAAAACCCAATCCCTTTGATCTGCAGTTTTCATAATTGGGAAGCATTGAGTGAATAGTGAACAAGCTAAAAGAAAGTGGCAGTGAGGAAATATTGCTCTTTTTCATGTTGTAATTGTGTGGTGTTTACATGAAGCTGTGAGGTCACCGGCTTCCGGTACGAGCCGCTTCCTGAAAACCTTCTACATGGTACATCTAAAAATGTACTTCTTAGAAAAACTCAGCTGATTTTTGTTTTTCCTTCTTGTGCTGACCCACCTGACTTTTGTTTCTACTCCAGAGCTTGTGTAGCACTGCAGGGTAGTGATCCCTTGGAATGGAGGATGATGCTGCAGGCGGCACAGGATGTACTGGAGAAGGCACCACACAGAAATTGGGTTCAGAAAATCCAAATCAGGCAGTGGGAGCATGGAAACAACTTGAACACATAGTCTGACATGAAAAAAGTATTGATAGTCTCAGGCTTTAGCAAACTGTGAGTCATTGACAAGTGATGCAGTCAGATTTGAAATAATGAGGTATAACCAGCATCAGCAAAATTGCTCCATGTTCCTCTTTTCCTGTTGAGTTTCAAGTGTGTTCAAGTGTGCAATTAGTTACTTGCAAAACCTGTTGAAGTTAAATAATTTTTTATTTTTTTTTTTTAATGCAAAGTTCTCACGCTGTTGGTGGCTTCTAAACTTGTATGTTTGGTAATCCTGCAATCATTAGGCTTGGAAAAGACCTCCAGGATCATGAAACCCAACCATTCCCTCAGCACTCAGGAAAAAACACATTCCCAAATGCCACAACTTCATGTCCTTTAAATCCCTGCATGGATGGCCACTCTTAATACTATTCTGGGCAGCCTGTTGTAATCCTTAGCAACCCTTTTGGTGAAGAAATTTTCCATAATACCCAACCTAAACCTCCCCTGGAGCAACTTGCAGAAGTTTCTTCTTGTCCTGCTTCTTGTTGCTCAGGAGATGGAAGTAGTAGCCATCAAATTTCTGTAAGACATGAAGGATTTGGCAATAATAAAAAAATCCCAAGCATATATATGTGTGTGTGATAGAGGAGACAGGCAGCCAAGCTTTATTACTCATCCCATAGAGCACAGTTTTGGATTGTATGACATTTATAATGTGAAAGAGATGATTCCAACCAAAATGCATACTTTGAAGTGGAACATGGTACTCATAGAGCAATATAAATTAAATAAACTGTGGCAGGTCACCGTGTGTGGGAACCAGGAAAGATGAAAAACATGTCTGAAGGAAAAATTAGAATGCTAAAGTAATTTTAATAGAGTTAGAGTCTGTTTTTAAATTTTTTTTATCCAGATTAGATGAACTGAAATAATTCAGAAGTGTATGTGTTTTTTTAAACAACAGTATAGTCCTAAAATTCCTGGATGACATATTTGAGTTGAATATTTTTTTTATTTTGTGGAGATTTTTTTCTTCATATTAATTAGCTAAAATACTATTTAAGGCTAATACCTAACCTAGCAGAGCAAAGACTAGCTAGAACACCTTTAAAGGAGTGCTTTGATTTATAAATGATCTAAGTGTTGCAGCATATAAAAATACAGACGTTTTGCTTGAAAATGAGTGTTTGAACACCATGTGTCATTTTGAAGGTTGAAGATAAATGTGAATTTCTGGGGTTAGTAATGCACTGATTCATTTCTAATCAGGTTATTTTGTTTGATGACCATGCATAATATACTGAAACTTGCCAGGCTTGACAGAAATAATAACAATGGGAAATTCTTAAATACAAATAGTTCTTAAATTTACAAGCAGTTCTAACAATACTGTGGTTTTAGCCAGTCATCATGCTGTTTTATAACAGCTATAAACTCTGTTTCCAGAAAGACACACTGCCTGTCAACCTAAAGTTGGCAAACTTCCTGTGAATTTCCATGGTAATTTTATCAGTGATTAGCATTTGTCAATAGCTTGTCTGTCATAACCCTTCCATGTCTCAAACATCTTCTGCCTGTGTAACAGTGAGATTCCTAAAATTCAACTTTGTGGCTTTTGTCACCCCTGTAGGAAGAACCAGGGGTTTAAACTCCCTCAGTGTGCCCTTGTTCACTGTTCTGTTGCTATTATATTTTTTTTCCTCTTACTGTGTGGGTTTTAGACTTGCAGCTGTGGCACCAACATCCTCATTTTCTGGTGTGTATTTTCTTTTATCCTTGGTCTTGGGGAGGGTGGAGTTTGGTCATAAGAATTGCAGGTTATCCCAAAAAGTTGTACTGGCTTGAGGTCCAGGTGAACTTTCAATTCAGTCTGGTAGAACCCTTGATGATTTTTGCATTTTTCTGTAGATTGGTGTTGTCATTCATCTGAAATAATCTGGGAATATCTCTTTAATTTTTTTTTGTCAGTTCTTGGGTGAGTGCATGGTCACCTGAGAGGTGGGAAAAAAACTCAGACAAAGTTCTTCTTTGTTCTGTTTTGGAAAAAATGCAATAACCTGCAGTAGAAAAGGGTTCAGATAAAGTGACCTAAAGCCTTTGGCCTGCAGAGCTGTAGTCCAGCTGTGCTGTAGAAATGAATTTGAAGTTCATGAATCTTCAGTAATGATCACATTTGGAGGAAGATATGTTATTTATTAAAAGCTTTATCCTTGGGTGAAACTGGCATATAGATTTAGCTGAAAATTGTGTGGGAATCACTTAGTTTTCTATGTTGCTTAAAAACCTAAACCTTGAAGTAATTTGTGCTTTGTGTGTTCTTCTGAAACATTACATTGGTTTATTGGTTTTATATCTGCTGTGCAGTAGTTACTAGTTATCTTTGCATCTTGATTTCATCCCCAGTGAATAGCTAGTGCAGACTTTGTGGGGGCTTTATTTGGGTGAGTAACAGTGAGCAATATGTGGCTTGGCAGCTGGAATTTCCCAAAATCGAAGTGAAATGAAGGAAATGAAGAGTTAAAGTGAGGACAGGAGCGGATCAGTGCAGTTTCAGATAGTTATCACTAGGAGGACACACAGACCGTGATATTAAGGAACTAATTGTTTACCTCTTCCTATTAACTGGTTTGGTACTGGAAAATTTTGGCTTGAATGGGTGCCATATAATAAAGTGTTAATTAAGATAGTTTATTTTACTAGAAATTAAAAGAGGGGGTTGTGTAGTGGACAAAACCAGAGTGTAATGAGTGAGGAAATCTCCCGGGGATTACTTTGTCAGTGAAGTAGAACACGGATTCTCGAGGGCGTTCATCTGCCAGAAATAGGTGATATTTAGGTAGAAATTATCCCTTTTTTTAAACATTTACTTTACAGCTTTGTGTTGCAGGAATTCCTTACACCTTTCTGTAAGATGTTTGTGGTGTTTCCTGCTGGTCAGGATGCTGTGTGAGGTGGATCAGTGGCTGGGATTTGATGCGACGTTGGCTGTAATCTTCATTTAATATGTTTGTTGTCTTTTAGAGTGTTTGCAAATAGCTTTTCTTTTACTTGTCTATATGTGTTTACTTAGATTCTGATGTACAGTGTCTGTGTCAGGTTGAGTAATATGGAAATTAGTCTAATTGATTTAAATAGTTTGTAGACTGCCCATGTTGCTGAGGCAAGCTGTTACCTAATAAAGACTTCAGAATCTGACTCTGTATAGAATCATTATTGATATCACACATGCAGACAAAGATGATAACTGAAGCATATGCTTCAAATAAAATGACACGAGAAAATGAAAAATGGTTTCAAATTTGAAGTTACTGAAGGATGTACAGAAATAACACCAGATGGAGAGAAAGAGAAACTAAGACAGAGATGATTAGTAAGTGTGGTGCATTGCTGTTGTATAGAATAGAATCCTACAGACTTTCAGCGTGTAAATCTTGTTACTTTGGTAATAGTCCCTGTGATGTGTAAAAGTGAAAATGCATCATTTCACTCCTCCAAAGTAAAAGCCCCTGAGGCTACAAAAAGTAGCACAAGCCAGTTCTAAGTCACTTTTGAAAAAGTACTAATTGTTTTGCTGTGGTAGATGGTTAAGATTGAATTACGTCTTCCTGAAAAACAATGTTTGTGGAGTTTGTGATTTTATTTCTCTGGCTTCATGAACTATCACTGGGAGACATTTTCCTCAATATTGAGACTTCCTGTAGTTCCATTTCATCAGACTAAAAAGCAAACCACTGAATCTCCCTTTGATAAAACACATGGTCTGGAACTGTGGCATAGTTGTTTTGTCAAAATTTCTGTGTGGGAACACACTGGTTCACTTTCCCTTCAGTGTCTGTGTCTAGCAGATGAATTTTTCACACATTTCTTTCATCTTTGTAACAAATCCTGCTTTTTACTTTTTCTGCAGACTATAGTTCCTGTCCATCCATTTATATTCCCATCAGTTCAGTTGAATTTGTCATTATTTCTTGTAGAATCAGTCTCTGCCTTCTGAAAAACCTTGGTGTTCTGTATGAGGCACTCAGTTCTTGGAAAACAAGGATCCAGCCTGGTTCCAAACAATCCTGAGCTGAGTATCTGTTCTGACTCTGTGGACAAGACTGGGAACTCTGCAGATCTTGAGCTTCAGCCTCTTGGGTCAATTAATTCTTCAGCATTTGGGCTAAATTGTCAGGGTTTGTCAGAGTATCATTTTATTTTCTGGCCCTGCAGAGATTTTCTGTATTTTGCAGGACTTTCTAGAAGTCTGGTGACTCAGCAAAGTTCTTTTTTATTTACTACAGAAGTTTTAATGACTGAGGCTTCTCAATCTGTCTTTGTTTTTTAAAAAGACCTTTTAATCACTCATCCTAAAAATAGCCTGGAATACTCTAAACAGTGATTGATGTATGAGCAGAAACACTGTATAATGTCATTAGAAGTCTGTACTGGTTTTGTGAATGATCTAATTTGAATTTTAGAAAATTCAGAGCATGGAAGGGGAAAATGAGACCTCATACTACTACCCAGAGGAAAGATGATGATCCTTTTTAATTCAACGAGAATGAGGATGAGGCTGCAACACTGAATGTTAAAAATAAGGGTTGAGTTTTGTTACAGGGGTTTTGCTGGTTTGTTTTTGGTTTTTTTTTGTTTTTTCCCCAAAAGCTGGGTGAAATGCTGTTCCAGTAGATTTTAACACTAGAGGAGTTGCACTAGATTACTGGAATAAGAGAGATTGATCTCAGGAAGAATAAATATTGAAGTACATTTCTTTTTCATACTAGGGAATAGTTGATGGTAGTGTCAAGGTGTTAACATAGGGAGTAATTATAGTACCATGGAATATTTACAGTGTTGTGGCAAAGCAGATTTTTGATTATTCAGACCCTTTAAATTAAAAACTGCTTTGTAAGTTATATCCAATTACACACATCAATTTGATCAGGTTTTTGTTTTACAACAGAGATTTTTAACCTTTGACTAAAAGCCAGTCCTGTGGAAGTCATTCAAGGCTGTGCATTAAGATAATCATTCAGATTTTGAGAGCAATGAAAACAGATCAATGCTGAGTTCTTGTTCTGTGAGTGATATCAGATTAAATCCTCAGCTGTGAGACTGAGGGATGGACAGCTGGGGCATGCTTGGAAGCAGGAGCAGGGCAGGATGGAGGGAGGCAGGAGGTTCCAGCAGGGGCAGACACTTCAAAAGGAGCAGTGCAGATGGCACCACTACTGTGAGTATTGGAATTTGTAGCACATGAGGATCCTGTGTGCATTTACCACTAGGAGTGTACTCACACGTGAAATCCTAATTTCTGCAGCGTTTAGGCTCCACTACAACAGAGTTCTGCAGCCCTGTGAGGTGTTGAAAGGAGCAGGTCAGGGATGAAGCAGCTTTTAGCTGCCTCCAGCTTCCCAGGTGGATAATGTCAGGTGGAGGCAGGGGCAGAGGAAGTCCAGACATGCTGAAATAGAGGGTTGCTGTAGATCATCTTTGCTCAGCTGCAGCCAGAACTGCAGTGCTTCTCTCAAGTTGTTGTAGGTTTAGTTCCAGAATACACCAAGCATGAAGCATCTATTTTGCTCTAATCAGAAGACAAAAAAAACCCAAACCAAAACCCAGCTAAAAGGGGAAGGCTTTTCTTGTCATCTCAGCTCTTCAGGATTTTTATGCTGTTATTTCAGTGAATAATCTGATTTGGTACTTATTAGCCTTGGTGTAGAAGTCCATTAGTGCTGATAGAAAACTGTTTGAATCACTGCATTGCCAGAATGGATATCTTTTACATGATAAAGGTGGACAGAATCAGATCCTATTACTATAGCATGATTTGTTGTGATTTTTCTAATTATTGCCAATTTCTGCTAGTGTAAGCCCAAAAGTAAGAAACCAGTTTTGCATAACTAACATAATTTTCAAGAAATCATCTGTATTCAGCATTTTGAAAATTCCAAGGATAAAGCAGAAATTCTAGAATTGATTTTACCATCATAATAAGCAATCAAAGGATTGTATTAGCTATTTTTCAGTACTAAATGTGCTTCTTCTTTTTGCTGTACTCAATATTTGTTAGTTTTTTCCCTTCTGCTTTACATTAAAATCTTCTTGTTCTTTTTTGTTTCCATTCTTTAGACTTTTTTTAAACTAAAAATAATTTTAACTGCAAAGTGGATTTTCTGAGTGCCACAGGTGACAGCAGTGTTGGGATACTGGGTGAGTTTGGGAATGACAAAGCATTGTACATTGTGTAGTTATCAATTTTAGAACATAATCTTTTGTTTTGACCTGAAGGATTTGTTTTAACAGGAAGGCAATTTCTGTGTCTTTCGTCTCTGTATTGTCATGTAAATAGTTCTGGGAGCTGGAGCAGAGGAGTTCATGTTGAGAGGCTTTACCCAAATCCATCTATTGTGCATTTTTGGTGGAGATGCAGGGTGCAGGAGGGGAGATACCAGGGTGCAGCAGTCACACAGAGTGCCTTAGGTGGCAGGGGAGTGTTCTTCAGTTGTTTTTTTAACTGTCTTACGGGAAATAGATGCTGCAGCCCAGTGGAGTTGGCTTATTGAAGATGAAAGGTAATTGAACCAACATGGGATTAAATAAGGCTTTTCCATCCCTCCATGTGACCTGTCTTAACAGCTTTTAACCAAACAGTGGAAAAGTACAGAGTGTGTCCGTGGCCATTTGGCAGTCGGTTTCTCCAGACACAATTTCCAGAGCCTTCGCTTGTTCCCTTCATTTACTTTAGTCAGTTTGTTGAATTTGATAACAATATTTGATGTTATTTGATAACATATTCTTCAAGTTTGAATCGAAACAGAGAGTGGCAGAACAGAAGCATGAAGGAAGGTATGCATTCTGTATAATGGGCATAGAATAGAAATAAAGAAATAAATTCTCAGGTCCAAACAGTGGTTGGGGTCTGCTCAGTGCATGAGGGCTGGTCAAGTGGTTTATTTCTTTTCCCAACAGAAACAATGGAAACTGATAGTCAGTGAGAATTTCCCAACTCCATTTATTCTCAGTTATCTTGGGCTTTAACCACAGGACCGATAAGTTCCGATGGAATTACAGCTCCGTGTTTCAGAGGATGCCTTGGAATTTCTTGGGAGAGGAAGATGACTGACATAAATGTATCCAGCAGGAAAGGAAGGATGTTATTCTTGGTATTGTTCAGGGTGTTTTTCTCTTCTCAGGAATACAGTTGAATCAGTAACAGGAATGACAAACTAGGAAGTTTGGAAGGGAGTGCAGTGATCAGACCTGACAGTGCTTGCTTAAGGAATCAAACCCCTTGCTGACACCAGGTCTGTGTCAGTGAAATGCATGTTAAAACAGCCCAGGAGCATTTCTGGATCTCAGTGTGGCCAATACTCAGTAAAAGGTAATTTCCTTTTTTGGTTAGAAAACTTAGGAGTTGATTTTTTTTTTTTTTTAAGAGAAAACATTGAGTTTGCTGGATTTTTTTTTTTTTTTTTTTTTTCTGTTTTGGTTTTCTAACCAAATGCTGGGTAAAGTAGTATTAGGTGTTTCAATCTTGCACCTTGTGTTATGTGTGTAACAATATTGTTTAATTACAAGGCATAGGTCACTGACTGATGAAAAGATCAGGTGAGGGCAGCTAGTCTACATTGTCAAATTTTGCTTTTCTGCATTTACCTGCATTTAATTTCTGTTTCCTTCACTCTTAAGGTTCTTGTCTATCTATTGTATCCTCTCTAAGCATAAAAGACTCAGCAATTTCAGGAAATAAAATCAGATGTGATGGTTCATTCCGCTCATAGAGGGATGAAATATCACCTTGTCAACACAGGGAGGTTGTGGTCAGACCAGGAGGGCAGAATGTCTTTGTCCTCAGCATCATTTCCTTGGCTGATGACCACGGGGTCACTGTGTCTTTAATTAATATTATGGGATTGCATATATAATTTTTGATACCAGCAGTACAGATCTTCCTTTTGCCAAGTGTTTAATTTTTTTGGACAGTAGCATTGCCTTGAATCCACCTAGGAGAGACTTAGATTTGCCAGCAGAAGGAATCCCTCCAGACTCCAGGAGCAGCAGTGTCTGATCTGAGCAGGTCACTCTGGGCTTTGCAGTCAATGGAGGGCTACCCTCAGAAATTTAGGGTGGGGTTCCTCATTTTCTCATGGAGAGACTGGAAGTGAATCATAATGAAAGCTCATCTAGTTTAAGGAGACCTCCTTCACCTACAGGGGTACCTGGACAGCTGGTACTTGGTGTGGACAATTGAGATAAATACCAATATTCCATGATCTGATTGCTGTGCTTTGTAAGAAATAAGGGTTTGTTACAGGTGTGCTGTTTTCCTGTGGAAAATCTGTAGAATCCAGGTCTTTTGTCTCCCAAAATGAAGACAATATATGCCAAAATATGCTTTTGAGGCACAGTTGAAAATTATTAATATTGCACTTCTCCTTTTTTTAACACATGTATGATTTAGAATCTTTCTTGAGTTATAAGAATTGAATCAAGCAGTTGGAGGGGAATGTGCTGGGTTAGAATAAAATTAGTCTGTCAAGTGTAGGTACATAATAGACACCATGGTGCTACTTTGGCCACTCTGTCATTAAAATCCCAGAAATAGTCCTGATGAGTTTTATTCTGTTCTTGTAATCAGACTCTGCAGTGCAGTTGACTTTAGTCTTAAAATACTTGTATGGATTGAATAAGAGGTGCAGAATTAATTAAAGGACTGTGCTCTGATGTTCCCAAATGATTTCACCATCTCTGGACGTGTCACCTGCTGTTCAAATAATGGGAGGAAAAGTCACAATTGAGTCATATTGGTGAAATTAGAGATTTTATTGGAAGGTTTAGGTGGGCACTAAATGCCCTGCTGAAAGAATTAGGTGGGATCTTTCCCACTTGGTGCTTGCTTTACACCCAGGTGTAAATGTTAGAATATTTCAGTTGGAAGGGACCTACAGTGATCATCTAGTCCAATTGCCTGAGCAATTCAGGGCTTGCTAAAGGGTTGAAGCATCCAGGTGATGGATAAATCCACTGAACAGGACTGTCCCTAGGACTGATCCCTGAGGAGCACTGGGTCAGTCCCCAGGCAGTTGGAACCTCTTTGAGCTCTGCCCTTCAGCCAGTTCATCACCCAGAGCACCATGAGCTTGCTCATCCCACAGTGGGACAGCTTGTCCAGAACTGTGCTGGGAGTGCCAAAAGCATTACTAAAATCCTGAAAAACTAAAATCCCCTTCCCTCCCCTTCATTCCCTGGGCAGTTGACCTCATCGTAGATGGATATTAAATTAATTAACCTTGTGTTGATGGTGCCTGGCAGATGTATTCTTGAAAGGACTCTCAGCAGCACCCAGTATAATTTTCTCCATATTTTTCCCAGGAACTGAGGCCAGGCTAACAAGTCTGTTCTGGTTTTGGCTGGGATAGAGTTAATTTTCCCTAGTAGCTGGTGCAGTGTTTTGGACTCAGTGTGAGAATAATGTTGATAACACACTGATGTTTTTGCTTGCTGCTTAGGAGTGGTTATTCCAAGTCAAGGACTTGCAATTTCCCAGGCTCTGGTGATGAAGACAGGACTGGAACAGTGGCCCTGAGCTGGCCAAAGGGATATTCCATATCATACCCAGTACAGAAACTGGGGGCTGTTATCCAGGAGGAGTCACTGATATTTTGGGATGTGCTGGGCATCAAGTCAGTGACTGGTGACTTGTTTTCTCTCTTTTTAATATCTCCCTTCTCATGATATTATATACTATTATTATAATGATATTTGACTTAATTTAAATTATTAAGCTGCTCTTATCTCAACCCACAGGATTTAACTTTTCCCAGTTCTCCCCATTCCCCATGCTGGGAGTGAGGGGCTGAGTGGAACTTAGTTCCTGGCTGGCATTAAACCACAACACTTTTTGGTGTAACTTCTTCTAGAATTATTTTCTGCACTCTTGCAGATAGTTTAATTACTGAGGATTATTTTAGGTATCATATTGATGACATGGGTGAGCAGAAGGAAAGGGAATGGGGTTGTCATGACTACTGTGATTTTTTTTTTTTTTATTTTTTTAACTTTTGTACTTAGATTTAAAAATATTTTTATCTCTAAATTTTTAGGGATAAGTAATGTCCTTTGCTGATTGTAAATTACTAGTCATACTTCAGACTCCAGTAATTCTAGCAGAAGCTTTTTTTCAAGACTTTTTTTCTGGAAATCAGAAAAGGGTGAAGAGAGAGAGCATTCTCTTGGCAACTTATATAAAGGAAAAATGGGTTAGTTTAATACTCATGTAATACTTGAGCATAGCTTACTGTGGTGCTCACCAAAAGGGCATGATTTGTTTCAAATCAAGTAGTTTTATAGAGAATTTTTCTAGAAATTTTAAAAAATGCTGGTAATTTTTGCTTGAACCAGTAAATTCCTGCAAGCTTGCAGCTACTCTTACTAACAATTTCATTGTTTTATTTAAATAAATATAATTATTTTTCCATGAGGAGAACTTGCAGTGCTCATGCCTTACTTGTGGTTAGGAACGAGTTTCTCTTGTGGAACTGATTTAGGCCTTTAATTATTTTATAGCAAAGGGAAAACTGATGCAATTTTAAGGTATTTTCAGTCATTCAAGGGGCAAATTAACTACTTCATGACTAATTAAGTAAATATTTCTGTAATGCACAGGAGTGGGTGTCTTTTGTGTTCTGGGTGTGTTCATTCCTGACCTTTGCATTACTTGGACCATGAACACAGCAGTGCAGGGACAGAATTCCAGTGCTGTCCATGTGCTGCCAGCATTGATCAAGCAGGGATCCTTCCACAGTGAACAGCTCAGACCTGGCTTTTAAAAAAGAGAAGGAATTTTCTTGCAGTTTGTAAAACACGCCTGTTTACAAAAAAAACAAAAACAAAACAAAAAAAACAAAACCAAAAGATACCTTTCTTAGTTTATCCCTAAAAATACATGTTTATGTGGTTATTACCTACACAGTCCCCTCCTAAATTTGATTGATGCCTCTGGCCTCCTTTATGTGCTTACTCAGCCACAGCAGTGTCTCTGCTCTGATTCCTGAGCTGGTTTTAGCTCGGGTTGGTGATATAACCAGATCAGTCCAAGCTGAAAATGGGTTAATTTGTCCTGTTTCTCAGCCCTTGCTGAATTGTACATGAGTAGGCTGCCACTTGTCCCCCTGGCTTGCTCAGTCTCGCTCTTAGACGGGCTGGCAGCAAGTGTTGGAATTAAACTGCAGAAAAAATTGTTTCTCAGTCATCCTTAGGTTGCTGGTATCTCTTAAGTGGGTGGTTTTGTGCATGTACTGGTAGCTGATAATTTCAGGTATTAATTTTCTGAAAGACTGAAATGCTTTTTTTTTGTTGTTGTGGGTAATTAGAAACAACACTGATTATTTATTTATTTATTTATTTTTTGGTGAAACCTAGTTAATATTATTGACTAATATAAATTACAGGATGAGGAATCTCTAGCAATGAATTTTTATGCTGGCTATGACATGCAGCTCATTCAGCTGAGGAGCTTGTCTTAAATCCCACACCTGAGCTCCTTAAAGGAGCAGATCTAAATAAAGGCTGTGAATTTACAGAAAATGTAAAAGGACTTCAAAGCCTTGTGTTGCTGAGGATGTTTCTGTGCAGTGTCTTCCTTTATAGTTGGTTTTTAAGATGTGTAAAGCCAGAAGCATCAGGTGTGAGAAGTGATGGGCTTGGCTTTCCCAGCATTTGATTCTCATCATGTGTATCCGTGGCTGTTCCTGACTGCTCTTTCCCAATCCCCAGTGCCTGTGGAGGTGACAAATTCTACTGTCCTGGTCACAATGAAAGCAGGAGAGATTTGGAAAAAAATCCTGATTTTTTTTTTTTTTTTTTTTTAACCTCCCTGCTTGTTTCATTTCCACTTCTCTGACAGGTGTTGCTATGCAAGTCAAGGATCTTGTAGTTAAACGAGCACAGTCTTTATTTTAAAGTGAAAATAGGATTTTGGCAGAAGTTGGCAGCTCTGGAAAAATGTTCCTACTTGCCCTGAGCGGATTGTTTCTTTCCAGGAGGTGTGTATATGTGACAGAGGCTGGAAAAGAGAGGGATAAGTGTGTGTGGGCACTGGCAAGAGGCCACACTCTTCAGGCCATGCATTATATCATCCCTCCCTTCTCCCACTGCCTTGCAGAGTGCATAGGCTCAGCTATATAAAATAATACATTTATTTCAAAATTGTGTTAAGTGAGCTCATCTCAGTCACTCAGCAGTTATGAAATCCTGCCAAGTGCTACACGTCTTGTAAATTTAGAGGTTTTTTTTTTTTTTTTTTTTAATTTGCAATACTACACAGTTACTGAGGCAGAGAGAAGGCATCTTCCTTCACCCGTGGCATTCTGAGGCACCAAGAATGATGTAAAAGCCAAGGATTTGGATTTGACCCTCCTCCTCAGAGCTCCTCAACATGAAGATTTTTGATTCACAGGAGATGTCTGCTCAGGGCAGGCAAAATTATCATTGCCTGCACTCACAGCTGAGGGTTTTGATGGGGTTGGTCACCAGCTCTAGCACAGCACAGCTTCTCCTTTTCCTTCTCCTTTTCCTTCTCCTTTTCCTTCTCCTTTTCCTTCTCCTTTTCCTTCTCCTTTTCCTTCTCCTTTTCCTTCTCCTTTTCCTTTTCCTTTTCCTTCTCCATCATCACCAGCTTGAAACCAGGAATGGGTGAGACTCTTCTGCTGCTTCCCTCCTAACGAGGTATGAATTCCAGATCAAATGTTAAGAACTGCTTGTTTCTATGTGAAGAAAATCAGATTCAACCCCTGGACTTGTTCCAGGCAGGGATATCATTACATTTGACTCTTGTGTTTCAAACTGTTAAAGCCTGCTGATCTGACACAGCTAGGGATGGAACTAAAATATATCTGTGTTTCAAAGATGGGAGGCAGAAGGAGCTGGTGGGTAATTTAGTCTGACATTTAGGGTGTTGCAGGTCATTATGTGTAACTGTTACTCCCTGTTTTGAGCTCAGTAGCTGAAAAATTGAAAAATTTGCAGGCATCTGCTGAAAATGCTTTTCAGAAGAGCAGGCAGGCTTATTTGGGAGTTACTTAGAAATGAGGTTTTCAGCATCATCTCTTAGTGATTTGTTCTATGGGACAAACAATATGTGCTTTTTTTTGTGTGTGTGTGTGTGTGTTTCTTGTGTTTCTAACATGGATAAGTCTAATTCTGTGTAGTTTCATAGGAATTTTAAGCTGGCATAAATAAGCAGAATTACTGAAAGAAGCAGTCAGCATCCCCCAGTTCCTACCTGGTCTGGTGCTCCTACAGCTGTGGTTGAATCCACTGCAGAACCAGCCACAAAAGCAGCAAAATCAGATTTCTCCAGGGTCAATACCAAGGTCTAGTTTATGGCACAGCTGCATGAAGGAGAATGAACAATCAGGGATGAGAAATGGGTAAAGGTGGCTTCAGGTGCAGGTGGTGAAGCCATGGAGTTGCTTTCAGGTGTTAGTTCTTGCCCTCTTCCTGGTAGGAATGGTGGTTCTTGGACCTTTTCTGATGGGAATAGTGGTTGTTTGTGTTGCTGTGCATCCAGAAGTGTCTGTGGGTTCATCCTGCTGGTGTTAAACACCAAAACTTCACAACCAGGTGTGCATCAGAATGCTGGCATCAGCAAAAGCTGTTCAAGGTATTAAAGTTTATTTTGTTGCTGAGTTTTTAGTATCTGTGTTGTTGTAATTGTAGCTAATACACTGGGGAAAAGGGCTTTGGATTTACTGGAGGGCTTATATGAGGCAAATTAGTCTGAGTGTCAACAGGTTGAATGTGGAAATTCCCAGTATGTGATGACTATTCTTAGTAAAGTTTTTTTCAAAAAATAAACTCTGCTTTAGAGACACAAATTGATGTTTATCTTAAGACCAGATTTAGAACTATATTTAGTGCTAAACCAGGTGACCTTCACACTAAATAATTTTATTCTCTTAACTGAATGATTATTTCTCTTAGGAGAGCATTTGGTAAAGAAATCTCTTTGCCAGCTCTCATGCTTTTAATACTTTATCATGCTTTGTAATGAGAGGAGATCATCTTCAGCCATTAAAAATCTGAGATGGACATCATTCTAACATTGTATTAGTTTATTGTGCTTCCTTTGTGGGCTGAGGAAAGGTGAGGTTTTCTGAAATAGAGGAAGAAAGAGCTGAAGCTGTAAAGAGCAAGATCTGAGAATACATCAACCCCAGCAACAGAGGATTGTGCATTCTGGGCAAGGGAATGTCTCTAACACCACAAAACACTGTGGAGTTTGTCACTGTGGAGTTTTGAATTAGAAATTCAGAATACACTCATCTCCTGCAGCATCACATACTGATGTTCTCCATAGATGGAAAAAGGTTTTTTCCAGATACTGCTGAAAGTGTTGACTGATCGTTTTTTTAGTTCTGTCAAAATAATTTTTGTTGTTTTCATTTCAGTTTACCAGGAGCTCTTACTGTAGTGAAAGTTGTTACATAAAATTGGCCTGTATTTTCTTGCCAAAAGACTCCAGTATTGTTTCAGCTACGGTGCTGAGTGGTTGAAACACAAAGTCACTATTCAGCACCCTGATTCCATATCCCTTCTGGTAGCACAGGGCAAAACCTCCTTGTATTTAAGACTGAAAAGTATTCCATTTTGAGATGGATTTGGTTTTGGATAATCTGACTGTGAATTACTTCATCAAGAGTTCACCTTCCCAAGTTTTAGCTGGTTCAGCTCTCATTTTAACCATGGGAGCTGCTGAACTCAGCTGTACAGGCATGTTTTGCAGAGGAATTTTCTTTCCCCTTCTGTTTTTGTTTAGGAGTTTGACATCCAGGTCATCAGGCTGGAAGCCCTTTCCCTTGAGATCTAACCAAGTTCACATTCAGCTCAGAAATATCTTCTGAAGTGACCATCTGATTTTGGGCTTAATTGTGCTGCTCAAAGTTTCCTGGCCACACTTGTCCCAAGGTTCTGCTGTACCTTGGCAGTGTTGGGTTCATGGTTGGACTTGGAGATCATTTTTCCAACCTAAATAATTCTGTGATTCCCTTCTTCAGGTGTCTTTGTTGCTACTGACTGAGCCTCCAAACTTTGATACCTTTCTTACCTGTTTTACTTCACTCTGTGCTTCATTTCTGGTTGGCATCTGATCCTTAGTAGTCCTGTCCTGGATTATTCTTTTTACCTCTGTTTTATAAAATCTTTTAGGTGAATCTGTGGAAAAGCTTGCTTGGCTGAAATTCTTCTGGCAACTTTTGGTTTTTATAGGGGAAATTCCCATATTTCTCATTTAAAATTCTTACTTTAGGTATTTATTGAAAACAGCAAAGGGTACGTTTTCTGGTTGTTTGTTGGGGTTTTTTTTGTGGATTTTTTTTTTTTGTGGATTTTTTTTTTTGTTGTTTGGTTTTTCTTTGGTTGTTGTTGTTCCATTTTTTTATTTTTTGAATATTTGTTTCAGTATTCGATGTGCAGATGTGTATTACCCTGGTAAAGCTGCAAAGTAGCCAAGCTGTGCTGATCTTCACTGGAGGTGGAGTAGTTTGAAGGAGGCTTTGTTGTCTGCTTTAGTTGTTTATACTTCAAAATAATTAAGGAGAAAGGTGCCTTTTTATTTACCAAGCATTTGCAAGTAAACCTTAAAAACCCATTACAGCAAATAGTAAATAATTTTCTTTACAAAACAAGGTCTTTTTTTTTTTTTTTGTGAAGAGATGGGATTCTTGCCAGCAATGAAAGTTTTCAGAAGATTGCTCCTATTTTCTTCTTATTATGTGTTAAATAGTAAAACAAAAAAATTGTTGACAAGCTTTTTTTTTTTTTAAAAAAAGGATACCCAGGATTGACGCTTTTTGCTGAAATACCATTTAACTTTCTTCAGGTGGAAAATAATGGCTATTAGAAGAGCAGATTAGTAAAGAGTGCTGAAATTGAAATTGTTTTGGGTTTTTTGTTGTTGTTGTTTTTTTTTTTTTTTTTTTAAAGAAAGAATCTTAAATTATTAATTGCTTCTGGAACCTTAATGCAGTGTTTTCCAAAGAGGGCAGTGGGACTCTCAATGCAGTTCCAATCTGTTATTGTATCTATGACTTACTACCTGTATGCATATATATATATATATTATTTGAAACATTTAATAAAAATGAAGTTTTGTGCTTTGTTTAAGCTGTCTGGGTGCTTTCTGCAGATATAAAAGTGCAATTATCAAGGAAGCCTCAATTTTCCAGTTGGCTGAAATAGGTGGTTGTGGTTGTGTATCACTTCTACACCCAGCAAGTTCTGAGGAATTAAAAAAAAAAAATTGCAACTAGAGAAACCAAAAACTTAAACTAATGGTCATCTATTCATTATGCTGTGGTTGAAACCAAGAACAGGGCAAAGAACTTGGCACTATAAAGTCATGGCTAAAATGTGCCTGACATGAGCCAAACAGGAAATTCTGCAGAGAAAAAGGGGAAATAAGAACTTGGATCTTGTTAATTAAGGTTTTGGCAAGCTGACCTTTTGGGTCTTTTTGAAAACTCCAGTGAGGGATGCATCACAACTTATATTTGAATTTCTTGTGTCTCTTCTGACCACAGTGGGGAAAAAGTTCCTTATTGTGCTGTGTTTGCCATCAGGTGCAAGTCTCTGGCAGGAGGGAGATGGAGCATTCCCTGAGAGTATCTGAGGGTATTTTTGGGAAGCAGCTTTTTGGAGGATGGGATTGAGGCTGGTCAGAAAGGAGCCTTTGACAGGAATGGAGACTGAGGAGGGAAAAACCAGCAGTCTTTGGAAATGTTCAACCAGGGATGCATAGGGATTTGTGAAATTAGGTTGTTAATGGATTGAGAACAGGTTTGAATAAAAAACAAAAAAAGAAACCACAAGGGTCCAGGGCAGTTACTTAAAAGTCTTTTTTTCATCCTGCTTTTAGTTTTACTATTCACAAGTTCTATCCACATGTTTTATGTGTTTTACTAATAAGACAGAGCTCTGGAGTTTACAGTGCTCTTAGTGTTTAATGATGTTCCTTCTGAAGGAGGGAGCAGAGCTCCTCCATCACTCAGAGACTCAGGGTCCCAGAGCAGGGGTGGCAGAGGCAAAGTGTGAACCTTGAGGCAGCCCTAGGAGGCTGAAAATGAACAAAAACCTGTGTCCTCTGAAGGCTGAGACAGAAGGTTTTATTTGTATTTTGAGAAGTCTGTAGCACTCTGCCATACAAGTCTGGGAAAGAATTTCAGAGTGTGACAATCCTTTTCTTCCAAGGGTTGGTCAGAAACTCAGCTGATGGAGCTCCAGGTGTGTTTGTAGCACCTGAGGTGGATGAATGTGACAGAAAACAAAAGAAATCCAAGTCTTTCCTTGAATTCATAACCTTTATATGAAGAAGAGAGGAAGTCTGAGAGCCAAAGAATCCAGTCAGGCTGCCAGATAGGCAGAGATTAAACTGGGATTAAGAAGCTTGAGCAGGAGGAACATGGCAGAGGTAAACCATTGCACAGGTGGGACCACTCACAGAAACAGAATAGCTGAAGAGTATGTGTTAAAATGAGCATATTTAAAATGAATAGTTTAATATAGAGGTTTCAAAAATATATATTTAAGAAAGGGAAAAAAGTTAGCAAGAACTCTCTTACACTCTTTAAAATTATTTACTTAGTCTGAGATGAGGACAGGGAAAAGATGCAGTGGTTTTATCATCTCCTGCAGGTGAAGGCTTCAGAAATCAGCTAGCTGGGGCATTTCTTTAGAAAGGTATAGGATTTAAGTCAAGTTAGAAGACTTTTGACTTAGTCTCAGGGTGATACTGCTCTGAGAATAAGGCAGATGAAAATGCCAGGCACTGAGAACTGGGTGTCCTGATTTTCAAGTGGGTTGAAAGGACTAACACTGGGAAATTGGTCAAGCACCAGATCTGGTCTGAGTGAACACTGTAGATAAAGTTCACCTGTCTGCCCTGTGAGGAAAAACAAAATGGGATCATGAGTGCAGAGTGAGGATGTGCTTGAGAGTAGTGTTGAGATGCCTGAGGCAAGGATGAAAAATCCACTTTTCCTCAGAGGAAAGAACCATCTGTGATAAAAGGGTCATTTTGAGGCTTTGGAGACTTGGTTTGCCAGAGACACCTGAGGGAACTGGGGCAGAGGAGAGGTTTTCTCCTGCATTAGCAGGACATGCAGGAGGTTATAGCTGTAATTAGGAAGAGGAGAACAAAGAAAATGCTCTGGATTTTCCACAGTGTTTTAGAATGCCACTTCTGCAGGGAAAAAATCCCCTAAAGATGCTTGACAAACCAAACCTGGTGGGCTGAAAAGGAGGCATACTTGCCCTCCCAAAGTATGGAGGTGGATGGCAAGTGCGTGCACTGGGCTGGTGGGATGAGGGAATTGGCAAAACTTGGTTTGTCCTAAATTGAATCCAGAGAGGATGAAACAGGTCTCACTTCTGGAACTGCTGGGAATGAGGGAAAGAAAATGCCTGGCTTTGTCACATCATTTTTCATGTAAGTGGGAAAATCGGGTGACTGAAAGGGATGTGGAGAGGGAAACAAGAAAGAAAAGACTCTGGAACCCACCAGGATTTCCTATGTTCTTGATGGGATTCAGTGATAGGAAAAAAAATATTTCAGATTGTAATTTTTAATCAAGCAAGTGATTGAAGAAGGCAAGAAAGAGAGGAGGACAAGCCCTGGAAGGGCAAAATGAGCACTGAGGAGATAATTCAGAAACAATTTCTCTTACTTCATTGTATTTTTTTCTGTGCAATAAATGTATATTTAATATAGTTGGTTCTAGTAAAACTCAGCTCTGGAATAAACAAACATGCTCTTGTGTCTTTTGGATGTCTCATCATGGAAGGATGGAAGCAAATCCATCTCTTACTCTTGAGGTGCTGCCAGGCAATTTGTGATACCACAAATCCAAGCACTTACACATGAGTGGGGTCTTGAGAAATCACTGGCTGGGACATACTAATCATATCAGTAAAGAGAGGGAGGCCTCTTAGTGCAGGAGTGACCATTTTCATCATGGATAGTTTCAGCAAATATGATTTTTTTTTTAAGGTTTATGTTAACCTATTTTTTGTTTAAAAAGCGAAAATGGGGAAACAAAAAAGATTTTTGGAAAAATGGTGGTTTTATTTATCTAAAGTGCAAATTACCAGCTTTTGAAATGCTGAGAAATCAGAGAGGGAAAAGGAAAACCTTTTGTACTTTTAAACCAGCAGCATGAATGCAGAATTGGATGCTTTGCTGGGCTTCTAGCTGTGTTTTAAGTAAAGAGAATTTCCCTAGCATTTCAGGCTGGGTGAAGTTTGTAGCAATTTGCTGTATGATACGGAATACAGTGAATCAGCATTTGCGATGGCAGCTATTTATAGTTACTCTATTTTTATTCAAAGCAAAACAATAGCACTGAATTTCAGGCAGTTGGACCAGACACTCAGGAAGGTCTCTCTGGAAGCTGAGGGGAGAAAAAGAATCTCATCTTGGTGGATCTTGAGGGCTGAGCTGGTGAGCTCTGCCAGCATCTCCATTTCAGTGCCGTCCTCCGAAGGTGAAATCCAGGGCTGTGCTGGGGAGCTGCAGGAGCAGATGCCTCTAAAATGTGGTTTTTATCCACTGCTCAGGGGCTATCAGCGTCGCTTGTATTTTATATTTGAGGAACTGAGCCGTGTAATTAATGCCTGTTAATTTTAACATCTCTTCCAGGTTTTCTGTGACTGTTCATGTCCTGCTGCTGCCGCTGCCAGCGTGGATGCGAATGCCGTGGCTACAAAGGCTTCTTACTGTCTCATGCTGGGTCCCTCAAATCCAAGAGCTACTTGGCAGTTTCCAAGGCAACCACCTGTGGAATAATTAAAAAGGATGGAGTGTTAGCTTGCCAGATAGAAGGAATTCTTGCCTGGAGAGAGCGTTTCACTTTCGTCTTGAAGAATCAAACGTGCTTCTGCCAGCAAAGTTAAGGTAGTACAATTAAAAAGTAATGGTTTATTTTATGGAAGTTTGAGGTGGAGCAACAAGCCTGATACGACTGTCTGCTATACAGAAATGACCATGGTTCCTTCTGGGTTAATACTTTGGGTAGATTTAAGTGCAAAATGCATGAGAAAGAAAGGCAGTGTGGGTGATCAGTATTTTGTATTAGTAGAACAGTTGCATGGACTGTTTTGCACTTTGTGCCGTCTTCCCTTGGATGATTTTAAGCTGGGAAGGACTAAAATGGAGCATACATTAGTTGGAGCATAAATATAGGAAGTGCAGCCTTCATGCCAAGTACACTGAGATTTCTTTGGCATTCACTGAAGGGATAGATATAAAAGGAATCTAGGAGTGGGCTCACTGCAAAATGACAGTCGGAATCAAGGGTTGATCTTTATCCCAGAGCTTAAAGGGTGGGCAGTGACTAATTCCATGCTGAACCAAACTGATAATCAGGTTTAGCTGCTTTGGTGAAGCAGCAGCTAAAACCGTTTTGAAGTCACAGATTCCCAGATTCAGAGCTGAAATTTCACAGTGGGGAAAAAACAAACATTAAGCAATAGAAGCCTGTTAGAATGACAAAGTGGCAAATTTTGTTCTGAAAGTTTGAAACGTTGCTTCAGAAGTTGATGGCAAAGGTGTTACACTCAGATAACTGGAAAAGTTATTCTTCAAGTATTGTATGTTGCTGGATGTATTTGCTCATTATATCTTCCTTCTCTGCCAGTCATTCAAATATAGCTGAATAGAAAAATATTATTCATTTCTGACAATGGAGTTAAGTGGAGAAAAACCACATTCCCATTCTTCCCATAGTCCAAATAACTGCTCAGTTAAGTCTGGTTACCTTGCCTGATGGTCTTGTACAGTTAATTTTAGGCGTGATGCTTTTGTGTAATTTATTTTAAGGAAAAAAAACTCCTAAATTTTGAAGTAGAAATATTTGGGATGCCATCTGGGCTTTACATAATAAATTTTTCCTGCCAAAATGTTTGTGGGATTCTGTTGGGATGTGGATGGGATTTCGCATTCCATCCCTTCCACAGCACAAGAAGATCATTGTTTTTTAGATATGGTGGGTCTAAAAAGAAATAAGAATTGTATGGTGGCAGCCCTGTGATCTGAGGGAATAGAAATAAAATCTGTCTCTTAAGGATTCTCACCTTTTACAGATGTTACCTAATTTCTATTTGCAGGTACCAATTGAGTACAACTGCAGTTGTCCACCCTAATACTTGATTTCCTGTTCATTGGTTGGTTGTAACCACATCTTAAATGCCAAAATGGTTTTCTTCCTGAAGTAATTCTTCAGTCTGTTGATTCCTGTCAGTGTGCAGCTGGGGAAAATGGGTTTTTCAGGCAGATGCAGTTTTCACATGTGGAAGAAGTGTAGTGTGCTGGCAAAGTGTCTGCACCAAGCACAGTGAGGAGGATACAAAATTGAGATACTGCAAGTAAATTGAAGGTACTTGGTATGTGTGGATCCAGATCCTTGGTCTTTCCAAGCAGCATAAATAACTCTCAAAAATGGAATTGGGTACTTATGATAGAGCACATGAGTATATTTGTGGAAGTCTAATGTAGTAGCAGTCAGGATTCCCAGCAGTGTACACAGGGGAGTTCCAGCTTGGATTCTCCTACAAAACACCCCAAACACATACAAATACCTCAGTTTTTCTGTTTTACCTCAAATGCTGTGGGTGAGGTTTTTCTCATGAAGCTTAAATGTCCAGTGTCTGGCTGCTGAAGCCAGAGGTGAGCAGCAGGTAGGATGATCAGCTTCCTGACAGTTCCTATTCCAGGAGTAGGAATTCCAGGAACATCCCCTTGGAGGAGATGACTCATCTCTAAAAAGGTGCCTATAGAAAGGAATCCATCTTTTCCATGGGCAGTTCATCCTGGACAACTGATTCAGCCCAGGTGGCAAACTTTCCAGGAACTTCAGGTGTGCAGTTAGATAAATTTGTATATAAAATTAATTAATCTGTGCTATTCATCTATGAATTCATCTATTCCAGAGCTAAGTGAAGTTGCATTTGATTACTGGTACAAGCCCTTTACTTATCCTCCTCTTCCCAACTTGGACATTTGACCCTGTTAGTTTTCCCAGCCTTCTTCTGCAAACCTGTGGTTCAGTGTCAAGGGTAGTGAAGAGCCCCATGGAGTTTGTTAACATAGTTTATAAGAGAAATAAAAACATCCATGCTAAATTTAGGTAGCTGTGCTGTGTGAAAGAAAATACAGTGACCAGGCAAAATTGATTTGTGATGTTTTTTATGTAGGTTATGTTTTAATAATCTTTATCCCTGGGAAGTTTTACAGGACTGAAGGAAGTAGATGGTTTAAGGTAGTGATTTGTTCATTAATTTTAATCTTTTAAAGTGATTCAGTACCTATTGGCAGAGAAGTTGTTTCTGTAGCCTTGGTTATTAAGAATTAGTGTTATATGCACCCAGAAAAATAAGATTTTCTTTCTAATTCTCTTTGTGTGGCACAGATTTGTTTTACTCCATGTTGGAGTAACTTGGTAACTTTTTGAGAGGTGAAAAAATAGGAAATAGTGATATGGTAATTCTTTCAAGGATTATTTTGATACAGTGCTTAATATTTTCCTATTTTTATACCCTCAGATTAACTGTATCAAGAGTCAGTTACAGTGTGGTAGTCTATTAAAATACCCAAGAATTTTGTTAAATGAGTTGGGACTGTTTCCTAGAACAGGTAGGACTTTCATCTTGTTGCTTGGAAATCCAGGTAGTTTTTCAGGTTGGGATTTTTCAAAGGGAATTTTTCTTTCTAGCAAGAGTGGAAATGTAAGGGAAATTCAGGGAAAGAGCAAAAAGCTCAAGTCACCTTTGCAGAAAAGGGAACTCAAATACTGAATGGACCCTTTTTGCCTAGGCTTGATTTCCCTTTGAGGAGGAGGGAACTCATTTTGATGTATGGATGTTTTATGAGGAGCAAAGCTGCACTGCAGCTTTAATGCAGATGGAATTTGTGCTTAGGCACTAGATCCCTTTCACCCCTCCAGCTGCTCCTGCTGGCCATTTTGGAAATGCTTTTCTCTCATAGTTCAGATGATCTTCCCTGGTAGACAACACAGAAAGTCCAGAATAGAATAAAAAGAGTCTGACAGCTTGCAGAGGTAGTGAAGGTAAGAGGAGAAAAGCAGCTCTTATCATTTACTGACCTGGAGCTGTGATTTGTCTCCAGCAGTGGCCACAGGTGGGTTATTGAGGATCACAGCAACAGTGAGAGTGGGATCCTCCTCCTGCACCCCTTCATTGTCCAGACATCTGTAGCACATGGATTGACTAAGCTGGATGGTTTTATTTTTGTTTTTTTTTGCAGTGTTTACTGAACTTAACTCTTTTGGAATTTGTTAATGAGAAGTACTGGGAGGTGTAAAGCCCTGTGGTTCCCCAGCTTAACTAACATCAGCCTGCTCACTGAGGAGCCATATTCTTTTGTGAACTTTTGAGCCTGAATTCCATTTAAAATCCACTTCTTGACTGGAAAATACTCAGGTAATTCATACATAACTATTTCCATTGTGACCATAATTTTCTAGAGCTCAGCCTGCTGCAAGTATTGAGTCAGTTCAAAGCCTGCTGACCTGTACATGGAGTAGGGCCACTTGCCCCACCTCCAGCCAATCTATTTCACACTTAATTTCATTGAGGTTCCTCATTAATTTCACTCCTGAATTTCATTTGTGTGTTTTAATGTCCAGTGAGTAATCTGCACGCATTTAGTTTTGTTTTTTTCCTACTTATTTACTGCCTTTGCTGCTGTGAATGGCTTTACTATCATCAGCAGATGTCATCTCACTGTAGAGCCCTTTTCATGTCATTTATGAATTCATTGAACAGTGCTGGGAACAGATCCCAGCTCAGATCCCTGTGGAAAGAAGAGCTGAAATGGCACCAAGTCCTGCCAAAAGCAGAGTGGGTTTGCCCACTTCTGCACGTGGCACAGCTGAATTTGTGGTAAAATCACTGTGCTGTTTTGGTACACTTGTAAATGTGGAGTCACTGTAAAATACTTTGTAGGAATGGATAATAATATGTAAGATATGTCATTCTTCATCACAGAATTGTTAAGGTTGGAAAAGACCTCTAAGATCACTCTCAAGCACCATCATACTCACCACTAACCCATATCCTCAAGTGCCTTATCCACAGATTTTTTGACTCCACAACTTCCCTGGGCAGAGTGTTCCAGTGCTACCTATTTATAATTTCACCTTTGAAAGATAGGATGGGCAAAGGATTCACCTTTTTGGATGACTGAGGATGATGTTTAATGTGTAAAAGATCCAAACCTATTTTGTCCAGAGCATTTTTCATCTTCTGAGTTTTTAGTCTCAAAACCAACCTGGTTGTAACCTGCTAGTTTGTCAGTCTCTGCATTGCCAGTAAATAGAAAAGTATATTGAATAAGGGAAATCAGGCAACAGAATCCATCTCCACAATCACAAATACATGCTTGTTTTAGATGATTGAGTGTAGGAAATGGCCTGAGCAGTAGAACTGTTACTTGCTCTTGTTTTCCAGCATTAATGTAGCAAACATCTAATGTAAAACTGGGCCAGATCTAAAGGATCTGTAGCATAAAACAATTTTTCCAATGGTGTCCTGCAGCTGCAGCTTAGGGGAGTGGAGAGTTGAGGATGTGAACGTGCTGCACATGAGTGCAGTGTCCCAGTGTTCCACTGCTGCTTCCTCTTACCACCTCTGTTCCTTCCTAATTACTCCTGAAATTCTGTTTGCTTTTTCACTCCTCCTGTTATCAACCCTGTGAGAACTGTATTTTCACAAAGCTATCTGCAGTCTCTTCAAGGTCTCTCCTAATCAAGAAGAAAACTAATTTAGAACCCCTCATTTTCAGTGTGTAGTTGGCTGCTTTTTTTTTTTGTATACAGGGCCTTTGAATGAATCTACTTGAATTTCATCTTCTGTTTTTTCTCCCAGTCATGCTGTATAATAACTAGCTGGAAGAAAATACTGAGGATAACTGCTTTGATGCATTTACTGGTTTATCTGTAATAAACCTGTGACCTTACTGTGTCCTTTGCAGCATCATTTATTGCTCAGTTAAATGAGAGAGGTTTAACCCCAGGCCTGCACAGGATTTTTATGTGTATGTATAAGGGTTTATGTTCTCTGCATGTAAATTGACTGTTTATTGATAAGACCTTCCTCCTTTCTTCTCTACAGCTGAGTTTTCTTCAAGATCTTGTGAGGAAGTTGGTAATTGTTAGGGACTCCCAATATCCATGGAGCCCTTTCAGAGCCCTTATGTCTGTGACCTGCAGATTGCAGTCCATCACTTGATATTTTTAATCATTTGGTTTCCTTAGAAATCTGGCTGTGTGATTCCTGGTAGGCTTTGGCAGTGAGCAGTGCTCAGCTTCCCGGAGAGGATCCTCTTTCCTGCTCCTCTCTGCAGGCAGATGCCAGAGCTGGAAGTTCCAAAACTGCTACGTACTGAACAGTGAGTTCATTTGGGTTTTCATGTGGCAAAAAAGCATTTCTGAGGTTTTTTCCCCTCTCCCTAGTGCTTTGTCCTGTCAAGCTTTTGATCTCTTGTCACCTGCTGGCCCAGCAGACTTTCTCATAAGCTTCACCCTTCTGGTGTATTTGATAAAATTTCCTCTTAACACATCAGTTCTCAGTAGTTTGTTTTTTTTTTTTTCAGCTTAAAATGTTGCATTTAGTTTGTTAAAGTCTTCATTTTTTTCCTGAAATCACAGTATGACTTGTCTTTTAGAAGGACATGCTTTTGAATGCTTTCTCAATATTCTTTATTTTATTTTGTGTTAAGTTGCACTTACTCTGTTCTTCCATATGCAATATGGGGTCTTAAGCAAGCTGTCACCCCTTAAGACCTCACCTTTTTTTGCCTGTTCATTTTAGTTTTCTTTAAAGCATTTTCCTTGTTTCTTCATCACAGAGTGCTTGAGGACCTGACTAAGGTCATCTGGTCCAGCCCTCATGCTCAAGCAGGGATTTTTTTTTTTTAGTTGCACAGCTAAAAATAGAGAAAACTACTGTTTCAAGTACTGAACTGGAGTGCTTTGTAATCAGTAATGCAGCCACTCTTCAGCAGTGAGGATCCTGTACCCAGGTCAGGACTGGGTCAAGTCTTGCCTCTGCTGTGGGTTTTCAGGGTTGTTTGAAGAAGTGCTAATTAATGGTGTCTTAAAAATGCAGTGATTACATTACAGTGACTACACTGAGAATTTATCCATCTCCAAAATCCTGCAGTTTGGCTACTTCAATTTCAAGAGGTGATGTTTGGTGCTGAAAACTGTCAGGTACATTCATAGGGCTGGGAAGTTTCAGAACCACAGAATGGTTTTGAGTTGGAAGAGACATTAAAGACCATCCAGTTCCACCCCCTGACACAGACAGGGACATTTTCCACTAGACCAGGTTGTTCCAGTCCTTGTTCAGCCTGGATTTGGACACTTCTGGATATGGAGCTGGGCAGTCTCTCTATGCTGCTGAACTTGGTTTTGTGTCTTTTCTTTCTTAATGTGCTTTTGCTAGAAGGAAGAAGTTTTGGACTTTATGGGCTTCCATGCACTTTGAGATGCTCTTGTCAGACAAAATGACACGAGGAAGTTTTTACCAGAAAATTACTCCCTGTAGTGGCTCTCATCCTGCAGGAATAATTGGAGGATGCTGCCCCAGCCAGTGAAGTGGAATGAGCAGTTTGGTTCATCCTTCTGTCAGTATCTCTGTATTGGTCAGGTGAGCTGCTCTCTGCATTCCCTGGGCTGTTGTGAGGGATTTAGACCCATAAAATCCTCATAGACCCAGTGCAGGTACTTGAGATGGAGTGAATTAAATCCCACCCTGGTATTTCAGTGTTTACAACTGGCAAATGTTTTCACTTTGAGTTTTTTCAGTCATGATGGTTAGAAAAGAGCAATTTGATGCTTGATTAAAAGCAAGGAGAAGGCTTGCAAAACCTTTTCAGGTGAAAAGAATTCAGAATTCTGTGAGTGACTTAAAAGGATAAAATGGGAGTGGAATTTTAAATCACATATAAATATGTTATAAAATAATGTTGATTGCAAGGAACAACTTGATTTAATTTGGATGCTTGTTAGTTTCACTTGTGTTTCTTCATTCTTATATAAATAAGTGAAAAGTCTGCAACTTGGACATGTACTCAGAGACTGCCTTTCTAGTAGTTTATATTCCATTTCAGAGACTACAAAAACATGTGGTCACAGGACAAGGAAGAATGGCTTCAAACTGAAAGAGAGCAGTTTTAGAGGAGATATTTGGAGTTAATTCTTCACTGTGGGGGTGGGGAGGCCCTGGCACAGGTTACACTGAGAAGCTGTGGCTGCCCCTGGATCCCTGGAAATGTCCAGCCTGGGATAGTGGAAGGGGTTGAGATTGGATGGGCTTTAAGGGCTCTTCTTACCAAAACCATTCTGTGATTCTGTGAAGTGAGGAAAAACCCCAGCATACTCAACAGAAGAAACTGGGTGAGATGAATCTGTCTTTAAAGGTCAGGTTGAATTTGGGTGTTATCACTTTCTGGTCATTCCATATGGTCAGTGGCAGCACCAGTTGAGCTGTTTCTGAGTTTTTAAGATGAGTTTGTGTCTGGACTTATTCACACACTACCAAGAAAAGGAAAACCCAAACCTGAGCCTGAAGTGGATCTTTTAACTTCTTAGTTGTTAGTTGGTTGTTCATCCAAATAAAGGACTGATCTGACTTGCTGGAAATTTTGTGGTGCTTTACCCTCGATGCTGTGAGGTTGCAGTGTTCAGGTTTGTGTGGGTGAATGGGCAGTCCTGCCTCAGTGTGCAAATACAGACTCCACAGCAGCCTCTGGGCTGAGGTTAATGATCTTTTTCTGTTCTCTTTAGTTCTGTCTGTAGCTTCCTCAGTTTTGGGCTCTGCAAGAATGCAGACTGGTCTAAAAACTATGTAGATTACATAATGTAGGGGTTTCTTCCAGCTTGGTGTTAGCTCATCTCAGTTTCTAGCAGGTTTGAAAAGCTCTTCTGCCCACCAAACCTTAGAGCAGGTGTTTGCTTCAGCAGTGGCATTTCCTGATCTCATTGTCATGTTAATTTGGGGAAAGACAATATTTTCTGGAGGGCTGAAGGATGCTGAGAGCTCAGTATTTATTTGTTCCCATCCAGTGAGCGTGGATTGAATGCAAATGTTCAGGGATGGTGTCAGGACAGAGAGGATGAGGGGTGTTTTCAGTTAATGTCTGCCAAGAATTAAGGAAAATTAACACAAAATTCTTGTGGTTTGGGAGAATACTCACTGGAGGAGTTGTCTGCTCCACAGATGGGGGCTGTACAGAGTGCTTGGGATAACTGGTTTGAAGCAAGAGTTCATGTACAATTTGCAGGGGGATGTTTCACCAACTTTAGATATAGTAATTGGTAGTTGGTTATTGAGCACTTCTCAAGGAAAAGTCCCTGAGTCCCACAGTCCTTGCTCAGGCAGAAACCTTATGAAATCAGTGGTCAGATTTGTTGGTATCATGGCCTGAAAAGGCCTCTGCCTGGTTTAAGTGTGAGGCAGGACTCCTCAGCAATCAGTGAATAATCAGCTTGGTGTTTATTCAGAGTGTTTGATTCCTTCAGGTTGTCTATTCTCATCTTCTCTAAGGTCCTAAGGTCATTTCAGGAATGATGTTTCTGGTGTTGTCTATTTTAGACGCTTGACATGGGATTTCAGACTCTGCTGAGCTGTTGGCAGTGGTACAACATGTGGCTGGTTCATGGTAACTCCTGCTGAGATTTGAAATGCAAATACCATCTCTTCTGCTGGTTTTCAGAGCTCTGGTTCCCCTGCAACTGAGGGTTTCACCTGACAAGCATTGTGAAAGGTGATATCCACATAATCCCACTGGATTAAGATTAATCTCACCTGGGTATCTGGTTTTTAAAGTGAGATGAGATTTATCCAGAGTCTCCTAATTACTGGAATAATTCCAAGCAGCAAGTAGTAAGATTTTATCTTCTTTTTATCATCATGGTTCTAAAGAGAGAACTTAAGCTTCCTTCATAGCTGTTTTTTCTTAGTGTTCTGCCATAAAAAGCAGAGTCTAAAGATATTTGGGCAAAGGAAACTTGGTTCTGGATGTGGAGGGGCTTTTGTGTTGTTAGAAGAGGATGAGCATCCTAAAGATTTAAGTGAAACTCACTTGAAAAAAAAAAAAACACAACAACTTGATTTGGTATATAAGCATTTTTTTAGAATGATGCTGCTGCTCCTCCTTGAAGCTCTTCCAACTGAAATACACACTGCCATATGCTGCTCGAATACCAGCACACGAACTGGATTAAAATACAAATGAACAGAACTGCAGTTTGAGGCTTTGGTCCTACAGAGGGGTCCAAAATGGTTCCCTTTTTCACTCTTCTAAACACCTGCAGTTAGTTTTACAACATGTCTGTGCAAAACATTTTGGAGTCTTCGGGTCTTAAACGAGGATGAAGAGGTTGAGAGCGAAAGAAAAGAATTTCTCCCAATTTTTTTGTCCTGACCTTAGGGGTAGGCACAGATGATGTGATGCTACTGTTCCACCTCTAAGAGATAAGGGAAATTTTATAAGTAGCTCAAGAAGCTTGGATACTTCTTTGGACATCCAGCTCTCCTGCTCCATGGGGCTAATCCAGATATTTAGTAGCTTCTGGAATTGTAGCCATAGTTCCACACTCCTCTCAACTGCTGCTCTTTACTTAAAATAGCTTTAAGACACCAATATTTGTTAGCTAGGATTTGGACTTTTTGATGTGCATGTTAATCTTTTAAAATCTGCTTTTGTATTTTAAGAGAATTTGTGGACCATATAAACAGCATTTTTAATTGCAAACAGATAATTTAGATGCTTCATTTTTATGTTTTACATAGATACTTGCTAAGGAAAAATGCAAAGTTTCCCAGCTACTCCTCTCCTGAAAGTTGTTTTCAGACAGAGTAATGATGAATAATAATGAGCAATAATTAACAGAGCTGTATATTGCTGTCATTGATGGGGAAGTGCTCCTGCTGCTTTTATTCAAAATGCTGATCCAATAGTGGTTGATGCTGTGATATTGGGAGGAAACATCTTAGTTTAATTCATGTGTTTTATTAAAGCCATAGATACTAATTTTAATAAAAATATCAGGTGCTTTTTAATCTTAAAAGACTGGAAAACTCTGATGGAAACTCTCTTCTCTTCCCTCTCTTCTCCTCCCTCTCCTCTCTTCCCTTACTTCTCTTTCTTTCCCTGGATAAAGAAGACCTGACAGGAATGCATGAAAATTATCAACATTCCTCACCAAGTATTCAGGAACAATCAGGCTACTAGTATTTCAATAGTTGATAATTAATGAGACTTTATAAATAACACTTTGAGTTCTTTTTACGTGCCTGCTGGGTTTTTTTTGGAAGGGGGAGGAATGTCAGACAAATTTCTGGCGTTTCTGTGCTACCTTGGAGACTAGAAAATGTTTCATTATTGGCATATGAGATTCTTATGTAACTTGGTAATTCTGGGAACAAGAATTTTAAGAAAAATGCTGAGCAGTTCGAATCTCCTCGTAAAATTAGAAGATTTAAAGCCACTGTGCAAAATACTTCTGTGATAAATTCCCCAGAAATATGAGTATTCCAAGCTCCTGGAATACATGAATTTTTCTAGGATTGCATCCTTAAGGAGTTAAAGCTCCAAATCCCGTGGAGTGAATGACACACTGGCAGTTATTACATAAACCCAGAGTGTTTGCTTTTGCAGAATATTAAATGGGGATACAATGGGAGTGTGAGGGGAAGGTGGAGCTGCTGCCTCACGGCATCAGGAGCAGAGCTGGTGCTGTTCAGGATGTGGTTTGTGTGCAGCCCCCAGCACAGGGCAGTGTGAAGGAGGTTGCCCTGATCTCTTACTGCTGTCAAGAAGTTTTTTATTTGTTTTCTCCAAGTTCAAGGTCTGTAATTCTAGTGGGACAAGCCAGGAAAGGACTTGCCCTGCTTTTTTCTTTGTGTAAAACAGCATTGCTTATCTTATCCACTCTTCAGAACTCTTATTGTATTCCACAGAGAAGGCCTGATTGAATTTTTTTTTTTTTTCAGTAAAAAGTGAAAATAGTGGCTTGTTAGTGTTCACACCTGCTGAGTGAATTTCCTGATTCTTAAGTGGATTAGAAATTGCCATATTCCATTACCTTCTTGGGAGCACAGATAGTCTGACACAGGAATCCTCTGATTTGGGATGACTCAGAATTAAAAATGAGTTAGTTATGCCTTATTCAGTTTATTTTTTTTTGCATGCAGAATTAGAAATAAGCAAGACTTCAGAATCTATATACTTTATTTCTTGTATCAGGAAACGATCTTCTTTCATTAGATTATTTATTTTTGTGTTTTTCATTTCTCAGGGCTCATTTGTGGTGTTGGCCACTTTGTTCTCTTTGTTCCCCTTTCCTCCTGGAATGCAAGGTGTTGGTACATCTAAAAGTCTTATCTTTTCCTGGATTACTGAACTGGGTGTGCTGTGCCCTTTGATGCCTCCAAGTACTGTCTAAACTTGAGTCAAAAATTCAGGTTCAGGACTTGCAGAAGGGGTGGCAGTAAAATGTGTTTGGATGATAGAAGGGCTGCAAAGAGAGAGCTGTGTCATGCAAGCAGCAAGCATGTCTTTAGTCACTTCTGTTAAGTGCTTTTCTGGCTAAAGTGTCCTCTTGCCTAAATTCTCATCATATTCTAATAATACACAATCAGAATTACCATTTACTTTCCCCTAAATTAAAGTATTGCATTCTCTTTTTTTTTTTCCTCTCTTTATTTTCCATGTTACTTCTTGAGGTAATGAGGCACAAGAAAAATAGAAGATCAGGTATTTTCCCTGCCTGTATTTTTACAGATAAGTTTAGCAATAAGGAAAACCATCTATAAAATGCTTCTTTCAAGGCAAAGGAGCACAGTTAATCTTGAGACTGCATAAAGCAGCAGTCATTATATAGCAGTAACAATGAAATTAAACATGAAAATTAACTTCAATACTAACTTTAGGATTTTTATTTTTTATTAAAAGGCAAGCAGCATTAGGACAAGGGAATGGATTAAAGCTGAAAGAGAGCGGATTTAGATTGGATATTAGGCAAAAATTCTTGGCTATGAGGGTAGGGAGGCCCTGGAACAGATTGTGCAGAGAGGCTGTGGCTGCCTCACCCCTGGAATTTTTCAAGACCACATTGGATGGGGCTTGGAGCAACCTGGGATAGTATAAGGTGTCCATGCCCATGGCAGGAGGTTGGAACTGAATGGTCTTTGGGGTCCCTTACATCCCAAATTATTCTGTGATTCCATGGAATTTTTACATTCATGTCTCTGTATCAAGCCTGTGTGGTTCTCTGTGAAAGAAGAATTTTTCCTCAGAAATGCATCTTGGAGTGCTGTTGGAAGCTCTGCTGTCCTAAAACACCAAATAATGGTAAATATTTCACAGTGCTGTTGCTAAAAAGCAAGAAGTTGTTTCGAATTCAGGCTTATTTGCCTTCCAGCTGTAATATCTTGCTGTGCCTTTCTCTCCAAGGGTCGAAGAGCTGTTTGTTACTTGTCACATTCACAAAGTACCTATGAGAACAAGGTCAGGGACTCACCTCCCTGAGGATGGAGTCTCTGAGTCTGTATCCCAGGCAGCCCCACTGTTTTCTGAGCTCTTCCCTGAACGCTTGCCAGTCCTTTGGCAGTGTGGATATCAGAACTGGACATGAAGTTCTAGCCTAGAACTCAGCTTGATTTGTTGCACCAACACTGAGCTGATGTCATCAGAAAAGCCTTTGAGATGCTTTTACCCTGCACTGGCCATCCCTACCAGAGTGATTCAGGATGGCTGCTCCTGAGCCCTTTCCTGGGAGAAAGTGAGTAGCCTGAACTCCTTCTGGGTGACATAAATTTGTTAGGATTAAAATCAGTTGTTAGGATTACAATCAATTGTTAGGATTAAAACCAGTTGTTGCCTTCAACCACTGTCTCACTGTGGAGTGTTAGTTTTTCCTCTGCCAATGCTTATCCATAAACCTAACTCAAATATTTTATTATGTAGATAGTTTATAAAATTTCCAGTCCCATGTCTGTTTCTCCTTCATATCACCCATTGCTCTCATAGGGAATCCACCTTTGCAAGAAAAAGCAGTTACCAGCTCTGGAAAAGATGAGAGGACTTGGGTATCCCAGGTGAATATTCTTACGGACAGAATGAATCATTTTTGTGTGGACTTCTAACACGTGGGTGAGTGAATCATCAGGTGTTGAACAGATTAATGTGTTTTAATAAGACATGCACAAGATAATGTTTTCTCACTGAGACAACTTGTACCTGCCTAAAGACAATATTACAAAGGCAGAAATACAATGAAGTGTGCTTTGGAGCATGACACCTTGGGAGGTGATCAATGAAACTTCCCAGTGTTGCTTTTCATAGTTCTTGGTGTGCCTTAAGTAGCCTGTAAAGAATTGTTAAGAATTGAAGATTTTTGGCAGGGGGAAATAATTAAAAGTTGACTGATAGTTGTGTAAGAAGTTGAGAGTTTGACTTTCTGATGTGCTTGTGTTACAAAGCAGTTGTAGGTAGGTTGTGCTTGTTTTTTCACAGTCATAGGATAGGAGGAAATGGCCTCAAGTTGCACCAGGAGAGGTTCAGCTTGGATTTTAGTAAAAATTTCTTCACCAAAAGGGTTGTCAGGCCCTCTCACAGGCTGCCCATGGCAGTGGTGGAGTTGCCATCCCTGGAGGGATTTAAAAGATTTGGCACTTGGGACATGGATTAACGGTGACCTTGGCAGTGCTGGATTAATGGTTGGACTCTGTGATCTTAGAGGGGTTTTCCAACTGAAACAATTCTCTTTAAATTTGTACACCTCATGATGTTGATCCAGCATGTATCAAGAACATGTGAAAAAATAAAACCATGTCTTTGGTAAGGAGCTGTGCCCAAGGCCCATTTAGGTAGAAAAAAATCAAAGAGGCTAAATTTCTTAGATTGTCTAAATGTTGGGGATTTTTTTTTCAGTCCACAGCCAAGTTCCACTATCCAGAATTATGCTTAGCATTGAGTTTTAATGAGGTCTGAAAATGACAGAGCAAAACCATCTTGCTGTTATGGCTGATTTAGGATAGGAAATGAGGTACAAATGACATTTAGCCATGGGTTGGCAGGGTTGAGGGCTTCAGTGAAAACTCACCACAAGTTTACGTGAAAAGCTGGTGGTTCTTTCCTAGAACTTCATTTAGGGTTTAGTTTTATACCAGTACTGTGAGCTCAGGCAGTTTTCTTTGGGTTTCACTGGAAAGCATTTCCCAGTAGGTGTCATTTAGAGGGTTTTGAAGGGATAAAAATTATTTTGGAGAGCATTACATGGATAAAACAATTTTCTGAGCAGCACCACTTTTTCCATAAGTCAGGACTACAGGCTAGAAACACACATTTGGTCACCAGAGTAAATTTGAAGAGAGATTCATTCATTGCCAACGAAGGTGCAGATGCTTTTAGGGTCTGACCAAATCCTTGTATGTAAAAGCATCTTCGTGCTTACAGACTTCTGAATATGGATTTCGTGTAGAGTAGAAGGGTTGAGCACCAGAAGTGCAATAATAATAAAAAAACACAACACCACCCCCACTCTTCACACCCCCCCCTTCCCAGCTGTCTAGCTCAGTGAATTTCACACCACGGTTGCAAGGCCAGAATGATTATGAATTAGGGTTAGCACAAAATCTAGCTATTTGAAAATTTTACAGCATTTTATTGTAATGTAAAGGCTAGAATTTCTCCAGAAATCAAATCTGAAAAAAGCACAAGGGCAGGGAGGTCTCACTTTGAAAACCCAATTCGTTGTGACAGAAAATGAGATTTTTAACCCTGTCTTTCAATCAGAACAAATTGTGCCTTGTCCCCTTGCACTTTGCCATTTGAGTTCTCATCTGTTCTGCACTCCTTCAAGCCAAGATCCGCATCTCCTCTTGAAGTGCATTAAAAATCTTGGGTATAATCAACATTTTTTGACTACTGGGTAATTTTTGATCTTTATTCTGAGTGTCCTTGGGCAATGCCCCAGGCTGTCATGACCAAATTCACAGGAGGAGCAGGCTATGGTGAGGTTTTTTTTTGAAAGTACTGTGCTGTGAAGAGGCTCTCTGAGGGAGTATCTTTATTGTGGTAAGAGTCATACAGCAGGTTTTCACTGTGATTGCAGCTTCAGCATAGCTCACTCTAATTTAGTTAGCCCAAGGCTATAACATACTGCTTTTCAGGATTGTAGATTGGCCATTAATGGGAATTTGCTGAGTGGGTGTGTATGCCTGAAGGAAAAAGTGCATAAAAAATTAAAACCTCCTGCTTATGATGTGGTTGGTATGTGCTGCTGTCCTTGATCTAACTTAACTGGGTACTGCAGGTGAGAGCAGCACAGCAGTTCTCTAAATAAGTCACTTCAGCCTTGAAGTCTGCATTTGATAAGATTTTGTTGGCCTCAGTAGTGTGCAGCTGGTTCTTACAAATGAGTTTTCATCTGTGTACTCAGTGATTTACATCCCTGCACACAGAGAATGTGGATGGCAGAACATATGTGGCTTTCAAATATCCCATGGCTTTCAAATATCCTTACACACAGGCAACATTTAATTATGTCATACAGTAATTGGTGATGTGGATAAAAGTCCAGTCCTCAGTGTATGGCTCTTGCTCTGGCCAGGATCACCTTCCCTTATATTGGCTTTTTTTTTTTTTCTTTTCATATTAAAGAAGGCAGGTTTAGATGGGGAATCCTTCCCTGTGAGGGTGGTGAGGCCCTGGATGATACAGAAGGAGCTGTGGCTACTCCATCCCTGGCAGAACCCAAGGCCAGGTTGGACAGGGCTTGGAGCAGCCTGGGATAGTGGAAGGTGTTCTTGACCATGGCAGGGAGTCTGAACTAGATATTCTTGAAAGTCCTTTCCAACCCAAGCTATTCTATGACTCTGTGATATTTAATAATATGTTTTTTTCCATACTGTTGCTATTCATGGCAATATCAAGAGGTAAAAATTGCTTTTTTGCTTCAGAGGAGTATTTATAGAAATAAGCTCCATCCCAGCTCCCTGCTTGCTGCCATGTTTTAGAGGAGGTGTGAGAGCTGTGATTGCATCCTTCAGGGTTTCAGGAAAGCATTGATGTTTCAGTGTGCTGAGCCAGAACACCTCAGTGTTCCCTAGGATTTAGTAACATCCCCTAGAGAGAAATCAGAGTTCCCCAAGAAATCCCAGATGGAAAGGAAAACCAATGTACATGCAGGAGAAATGGTGGTTGCCACTGTAGATTTAACAATCTGCCCTAATTCTCCTGAGACAAGGTGAGCTGGCTTAGTGGCTGTTCTTCTTCCCACTCTTTTTAGCACAGCATATTCCTGTGGGATTGTAGGACAGGAAGACTGCTGTGTTCCACAAGGCACTTCCACACAGGGCTCTCTTATCCCTCTCTAATTATGCTCAGTGTGGCAGCTACTGCTGTTAAGGACATGCTGCACTCATGGAAAAAAAAGTATTGCTAGAATTTAGCTTTTAATTTATTTGTCCTCCCATTTGGAGAGAACACTTAATGTGATTTCGTGTAATAAAGCCAACTATGTGTGCAGCCACAGAGGTGATTTTTCTAAATTTAAGGTTTCCTTTGAATTTATTCTTATCTCAAATAGATTGGATTACTATAGGCTGTGTCAGCGTGAGTCACTTGTAAGTGCCTGTTAATCCAATAAATCTGAGTGGTTTCTTATGGAAATACTATTTTCTGATTTCTGTTTATATGATGGTCCTGGTCTTGTTGAATCCACACTGACTTCCCTGGAAATATCTCTTTGAAAAAAAAGGTACAATTTCCCATGCAAATGGAAATTGCAGTGAAGCAGTAAAATGAAAAATAGCCTCAAGTAATTAATAAATGGTTTAGAAGTTCTCTGTGCCACCTTTATTATGTATTTTGTAGCAATACTGCCTGAGACTAAAAAGAATCATCAGAGGGTATTGTTTTGCTGTTTGGTTTATGTGTTTTTCTCTCCAGTTACTAATGCTGTTCTGCCCTCCATATTGTGTTTTTACATTACCCTGGAAGTTTTTTTCTTCACTTGCTGCTGCTGCCTTACTCAGGGGTATTGGTGGTTGCATCACTTACTAATTTCCCATCCATAACATAGTCAACTACTGAAAACTAAACACTTAAGTAGAGAAAAGTAGCTGTTTTAAAATAACTTCAGCCTTTTTCTGTTTTACTTGTGCAGCAACTGGTATTCAGTGGCAGCAGAAGGCACAAGCTTTGCTATGATTTGGAATTTTTGCCTGAAATAAGAAGGAAAAAATCAGTATAGGAAATGTTTTTCCAGCCTGAGATCAGTGTGCTTCTGTACCCGAGAGGGAGGGTCTAAACACTCCTAAAAGCTGGCTGGTAAAACCTGGTCCTCACTTGAGCTAGAAAGTGCAGACTATAACGATGTATACTATGCACTGGGAATTTCTAGTGCTGAGGTGGAGAAAAAAAATGCACTTACTGGAAATAGTTTGACAAAATTCAGCGTTTGTGACGCCTGTAACAGCACTGCTACTGTAAGGCACCACAATTTTCATAATCTTAAATTTGCTCCTATGTACCAAGTTTCCAAATACCTTCCTCCTCTCTGTCTCTAGCATTGAATTTTCTCGTGCACGGTATGAAGGATGGGATGCTGAAAATCCCTGGATCTGTGATGTGTTAACACAGACTTGTGTGGATGTTCACTGCCTGCTTGATGAGACATGGAATGTTTATTGAGCCTGTGCAGTAAAATGCTGCCGAGGCAACTGAATCTGTAGTGGAGGAGATGAGAAATTCTCATCCCTGACTGTGGCGTTTTGCAGAGGCAGCTCAAGACTGTGAGGTTGAGATTTTGGATTCCTTAGTGGTAGTTGTTTATTGGTAGCAACTCCAGATTCTGATTAACTGGGATTTCAGGTAGTTTAGCCAACTAAACATATGACCTGGTCTAGGGGAAGGTCCTGGTCTAGTGAAAGTGTCCCTGCTCATGGGGTAGAGGATCTTGAAGGTCTCTTCCAATCCATTTATCTCTCTGTGATCTCTCCAGAAGATGCTTAAAAGAAATCCAGAGGATACACAGATACATAGACATTTGAAGGTTTACAATGTCTAGAATAAAATCACAAGAGAAAAGGGAAAACAAAGCTGTGCGTCATGTTGATGTATTAAAGATAAGCTGTTTGAAGAGTAGATACAAGGATACAATTTCAAATCAATATAAAAGCCTGTTAGAAGCACAGAATGGTGTGGGTTGGAAAGACATTAAAGACCATCTTGATCCATCCCCTTCCATTATCTTAGGACACCTTCCACTATCTCAGGTTGCTCCAAGCCCTGTGCAGCTTGGCTGTGAACACTTCCAGGGCTGGGACAGCCACAGCTTCTCTGGACAAAAATTACATAGGGTTTATATGAAAATCTAAGGTACAGAAAGATGGATAATCAGCATTGCTAAGGAACATGAAAAAAACCTTGTGAATAGATTGGAAATTGGAGGAAGTCGAGGGAGAACACAGGTCTCCTTAGCAGAGTAAAGATAATAAATCAAAGATACCACACTGAATAAAACTGCTGAGTGCAACTGTGTTTAATCATGGATCTTCTGAGGGAACCAAAATCCCTTTGGACTTGCTGTGGGAATAATTTTGGTAATTAACAGGTCTCATTTGAAAGCAGTGAATTGTGATTTTTCCCATCTGAGACTGGTGCAGACTCTGGCATTTCACCAGAAAACAGGTGTGGGCAGTGTGTGTGGGCAGGCTGACTGAGAGGCTTGGATGCCAGATTTTTTAAAACACTGGCAGGTCAGAAATCAGGAATTTACAAGTGTTTAAATAAGTGTTTGTTGCAGTGGATTGGACCAATTTAGGCAAGATCAAATTGCTGTATCTGACCCAAACAGGCTGCGTGGCAAAGAGAGCAATGTATGGAGAGATGTGGAGAGTAAAGTTGTGGTCTGAAACAAACCTGATGTTTGCTGGTTTCTAAACCTAGCTTTTATTTCATACAAAGCTTAAAACTAAGTTTTCTCTTCTAGTAAAAGCACAGACCTGTTTCAAAAAAGGGTTCTAAACCAAGGAAGGGAGGGCACGAATGTCTGCAGTACTGGGACACAAAAGCGTTTTTTAAATTTGTGGCCAGCAGTGTGGCAGAAATTGCCAAGACATGGACTTGGAAGTTGTGTTCCCTTCTAAACACAGACAGTAAACCTAAAAAAGATTTTTTTTTTTTTGTGGTTTCTGACCTTGTTGCAATCCCATATAGCTATTGAGTGGCAAGAAAGGACTCTCACCCCAGGTGCTTGGGTGCATGAACGAGTTCACCCTGCAGGTTTGCTGGTTTATGTGGAATGATAGAGTTTTTTGGGCTGGAAAATACCTTTTAGGTCACTTAAATCCAATAATCAGTTTATCAGCACCATCATGTTCACCAGCAAACCATGTCCTCCATTGCTACATCTATTTTTTTTTTTTTTTAAGATTTCCAGGGATAGTGCCTCCACCCCTGCCTTGGGCAGCCTGTTCCAGAGCTTGACCACTCTTCCCATGAACAAATTCTTCCTAATATCTAATATTAACCTCCCCTGGCACAACTTGAGGCCATTTCCTAAAATGAAAGGTTCAGTTAGTAGGACATTTTAACAACAACAAAATTACAGAGTCTGTTCCATAGCCTTTGTGCAGATGTGGTGTCCCTGAGTGCTGCATACTCAAATGGAATTATGTATTTCCTTCTAAGAGCAGGAGATCCAGTTTCTGTGCCATTTGATGGGTTAGGTTTGGTACTGGCTGCTTATCAAACATTGAGAGCACTGCAGAGAGGGAAGTGGGGGAGAAGAAAAAAGCTCAAAAGTGGTAGCAGAAGATGTTTTGGCAGTTAATAACTTCTCTGGTAGAAGAATTGTTTCCAGGACAACAAGGTTGATAGAGTTACAAAGTGAGTGGTGTGTTTTCTTTCCTCTTTGACTGGTTAATCAGTGAGGTAGGAAAACTTTGCTTTGTACGTGAGCTGTGTTGCATCAGTTATTTTTAGTCTGCACTTGATTGTCCACGTGGCTCTTTTTAGCTATTTAGGAGATACCTGGCATGCAAGAAATCATATTTGCTTTGTGGATTTTTTTAAGGTCACATGGTATTTTTTAAAAAGACAATCTAGGCTATTAAAAGCATTTTTTGGTGTTTTTTTTAAACATGTTTGTTTCTCAGAGAAATAAAACAGCTTTGCTGCTTCAAGTTTCAAGCTCATCTCACTGGTGGGCTGCGAGTTTCTTTCACTGTTTGCACAGAATTTTTCCTCTGTTGGTATAATACATAATTTTTTTGTGTATACTAATGATATACTGTCATGCAAATGAATTTGGAATAAATTAAAGTATTAATTTTCTCTCAGAGTATATTCAGCTGTAGGATTCCATTGTGAGATCTATTTTCAACTGGAGTTAGGAACATGGAATAAGACAGCACTGAATTAAATGTAGTTGCCAATTTTAAAGGGGCACAGCTCGCATAAAATCACACCCATCTCCAAAATATGTTGATCTATTTAAAATCTGGAGGAGTATGATGAAATCTGTACTTGTGTGGTTTTCCTTTGTATATTTGATTGTACTCTAATTTTTTTCTTGATTGTTTTCTTTTTCCTGCACAACAACATTTTGAGAAAGAAATGCCTTTTTTTTTTTTTTTTTTTAACCACAAATATTGGCTGTGCATTTTAGAGGCAGAAATAACAAAAATAGTGTCCAGGTCATTAGTGAAAAACACACTTCGTAAAGCTCTATTGTTCTGCTAAATTAAATAGCTTGAAGTTTAACTGTGCCCCTTATAAATGAGTTGATGATTTCATACCCCCTAATGATACATGTATTTATTTCATATTGAGATTTTAGAATTTAGGATTAAGAAAACACTTCTTGTGCATAGTTGTCTGATGAATTAATAAGATACTCATCTTCTTTCTGAATGTGTTGGAGTTCTGCTGATGCTCAAGGTTGGATTCCATGTGCTAAGACCTGGGTGATCACTTGAGAAGTTTTTATGTGTTTTTCTACCCAAATCCATGATCCTTTATTATTTTGGGAGAATGACATAAAAATGGCCATGCTCAGGTGACTCTGGTGATCACTGAATTATTTCTGCATCCTGAGGCTTTCTAACTTGTTGTAAAGGGAAGGGAAGCAGTTTGACAAATCCATGCTGGCATTTACTTATTGCTTTGTTATCCCTTCCTGGCAGCAAACCATATCCAGAGTCAGGATTCTTTCTGACTGGTGTCCTCTTTCCATCTCTTTTTTTTTTTTTTAATTATTTATTTTATTTTATTTTATTTTATTTTTCTCCTTGCAAATTACCATTTTCAGCAGGATGAGAACTGCACTGACCTCGAGTGATGAGATGTTCTGTGCTTCATTTTCCACTCTGTTATTTAGTTATTTCATTATCTGGAACAATCCAGTTCTTCTTCATGGAGGTTTGAGTAGTTCTTCCAGGTCGTTACTTAGCCTAGTAAGGGAATGAGGAATTTTTTTTTGCTACTTCTGCTGGAAGTTCACTAATTATGTGGTTAAGTAGAGAATGTAGCATCAGAGCATTCTTTTTCAGGACAATACTCTCATAACTCTATTTAGTAGATTTTTCTGTTTGTTGTTCTGGTTGCTTGCTCTTCTTTTGCTTCAATTCCCAGTAAGGTATGAATATAATTTCTCTATTCCTGTAGATTTAAATCCAAAACAAAGACCAGGATGTGAGGAACAGCCCTTCCAATATTCAGCTCCCACTGCTGTGTCTTAGGGTGCCTGGAACACAGGGGTACCAGGTGTGACCCCAAACCATCACCTTTCTGAATTAGGTGCTGGAGGCCAACAAGGAGCATTCACAGATCTAGCAAAACACCACAAAGATATCTTTGAGCAATTAGATCCTTTAAAAGAAATGTTTATTCACTTTCTCTGTGGCTATGAGGAATTTCTTTGGTCAACTCTGCAGTAGGTTTTGGAATTTATTTCTAGTTTGTCAGTGTTATGCTCAAATTGCCAAGCAGACTCCAAGGCTCATCTTGATAGAGCAGTTTCATGTAACAGGAATACTCTGGCAGTCAAAATCAGAGAAACAGACAAGAAGGATGGAAACATTTTCCAGTGTTGACTAAAAGCAAGCAGTAAGCTTGAAGCATTACTTAACAATGTAATGAGAAACGTCAGTTCAAGCAAATACTTTTTTTTTAAACAGAATTTGTTTTCTTTGTTGTGTTGCAGAAAAGGAAACGGTGGCTGAGTTGCACAAGTGAACCAGGACCACGCAAAATGTAAGTCAAAGAGGAATGCTCATTTTTCTCTTTTATAAGATTATTGGTCAGCTTTTCTATGAGACATCTATTTAATTACAAAGACATTAGTTTTCCTCATTTCCTGGTTTGTGAGTGCAGTTTGTAGAACTATCTGAGTTCCCTATTTTTGAGCCACGTGGCTCAACGTGAGGTGGATGGTAGATCAGGCTGGATCTTTCCTCTCCCTTTGTCATCATTGTGTCAAAGCACAAAGGAGTACAAGGCTGGGTTGTGTCTTAATTACTGCTGTCATAGCTGTGATAATCCAGGGATGTGGAGAAGTTTGAAAGCAGGAAGGTCTGGAAAGGAATTTTGATCTCCAAAAGTAGTTAGTATTGTCTGTAATATGTGGTGTAAGTAAAGCTTGGACCTCACTTGGAGGCTGTTGTATTTTGGCTGAGTATTTTGGAATACATTTAAAACATTTAGTAGGGTACTGTAAGAGTTCATGGTTTGATGGGGCTTGGAGCAGCCTGGTCTAGTGGAAGGTTTAGCACAAGAGTTTTTCCATTTTGGTCAAGAGAGCAGTGGTATTTTGCATAGAAAGCCTTGCAGACCATCTTTCTGATTCACTTCTAGTATTCAATGGCACATTTTAAAGAGATGCTTCCAACTGTCTTGAACAGAGGGTGTTCTGTGTGATAACAACATCTACACTGCAGTTGTAATACCAAAACCCAAGGTGATTCTGAGTCTGGTTTCACACCAGCTAACAAGTGGACTCATTATAAGATGATGTGAGGTTTTCTATGTATTGTTGACTCAACTCAAAAATACCTATAACTCTGCAAAATGCCTCTCAGCTTGTTTACTAAGTGAGAACTGTATTTTCAATGCATAGGTTTTGAAATTATTGGTGACTCCAGTTTTTCCAACAGCTTTTGTGGGGTGTTTTAGTTACAAGTGTTTTTTACTTTTATGGATGCCATTTTAATTTATACCTATATCTCCTCCTTTTAAATTTTTTCTGTTGGAAAAATTTTTAAGTAATTCGACAGAATTGCTTTTTATAGACACTCAATATAAAAAAAAAAAAGTGGTAGAACATGTGTCAGGCATCTGCAATTCCTTCAGCATCATGTTTTCCACAATGATTTAATAGCTATTGAGTCTCCTCAAATATCTTTGTTTCCAAGACCTATTTTATGGTAATAAATCATCTTGGCTGCAAAATTCTTGAAATGATTCAGTAGGACAATCGTTTCCTTAGCACATTCCCTGAGAGATCATAGATAGAAATGGAAAAGTCCTTAACCAGGTCAGCTTTTTCCCTGCAATGCTTGTGGTCAGTGCTGGAAGTGATAATGAAGTTGCCAGTATTTGTTCTGGTGAACTGCAGTTCTCCAGTGTTCCCTGTTCATTTCTTGCTAATTTACTGTGAGTTTGCTATTAGAGGTACTAAATTACACTGAGAAATGCTGAGCCAGATACAGAATGAAAGATTTGTCATGGTGGGATGGAACTTTGAGTTTTAAAAAAGGTCTGTCTTAACATTCATATAAAAATACCAATTAAATTACCCAAGACTTCCTTAATTTCCTTTTCCATTTGCACCTGAGGGTGGGGATAGTGCAGTCCTTAGGGTAGGGGTTGATTTAATGAATTGTCAGGTTTGTGAGGGTGGTTGTGATACCTGGTCTGTCAATCTCTGCAGGGTAGTCTTGCATTATGTAACCCTTTGTGGCTTTCTGACACCTGGAAAAAGTTGCTTAAATTGGTCATTGCTTACTGAGAGCAGGCAAGGAGGGAATTCAACCAAGAATCTGTGAGGAGTACATCACATGTGCAAAGAAAAAGGAGATGTGTTTTTGGTCAGAACTCTGGACATCTGGAGTTCCAGGTAAATCACCAGCAGGTTAGAGAGAGATTCAAGGAGATGGCATCTCTTGACCTAAAGTGTGTATCTCTGTGAATTACTGCTGGTTTCTTTCTGTGATGCTTTCCAGTTTGAACATCATACATGGTTGCAGCCTCCATAGTTGTCCAGAGAAACTGTGCCTGCCTCTGGATCCCTGGAAGTGCCCAAGGCCAGGCTGGATGGGGCTGGGAGCACCCTGGGATAGTGGAAGATGTCCCTGCCCATGGCAGAGGGTTGGAACAAGATGACCTTTAAAGTTCTTTCAAATCCAAGCCTATTTATGATACTTGCATCATCCTCTAGGTTTCATGCTGAAGGACAGAAATAACTGTGTTAGATCTTCACATTAACATTTCCTTAAAATAATCAGGCTTTGGGGTCTGGGATTCTTGATTCTTTCCTACCTCAGAACAGGAAGTAAAGCTTTGTAGCTTCCCCAAGGTTTAGAGCAGATTAATGTATAAAATTAGATTAAATCTCTTACATTTGTTTTGGACAAGGGAGCCTTGTATTCCTGCAGGCTGCCAAACAGAGATAATTCCATTTGAACTGTGCATTTTCATCAGGTGCTTTTACTGCAAGGCATAAATCTTCATTTTTTCAATAATGTCCTTTAAAATGAGCCAGAATAACTTTTGTTACAGTCATGATAGAGAACAACCTCTGCACTTAAAAGATGGACTCCAAAATTCCATCTGCCCTGTAGGATCTTGGCAAGAATATACTGTGTCATGGCATTGTATTGATTCCAGTTCATGTCTTACAGAAAAAAATATTTGGACCATGCACACAGATGTATTTAGGGTTGGTAGAAGTATTATCTGTCATAGTCCTGTTTAAATGGTGGGTTGATTATGTGAGGCTGATCTTAAAAGGGACCAGATTGATCAGATTCCTCTTTACTGGCTGAGAAAGCATTCTGCTAGCTCATGTGCCTTCCACAAAGTGCCTTTGTCTGTCATGTTTGTCACTTGTACCTGTGCAATGAGGGCACCAGGGCTGCTTCAGATCTCAGGCACAACAATAAATATTAATACTTTAACTATTCATCAGTAAAGGCCAAATATCTGACCTCAGGAGGAGCTCACTCCTGGCTCATCTCTTGGAGCATATGCTCCTTTACTCTGAATGAGAAGGAGGATTGAAAAGAAAATTACAGACAGCCAGACACCTCTTCAGGTGTCCCTGTTCTTCTGGGAAGGTCCAGAGGCTTGGATGGCAGTAAAGGAGACAAACCCTGAAGAGGTCAGTGTTGATGGAAGTGAGGGGAGTAGCCATTCACACAGGCAGTGGGTATTCAAAGAGAAACTCTCCCTTTGACAGTGCTGTCTTCTAGATGACTTTAAAACATGAAAACACAACTTGGTTTTAAAAGAGAGCTTTTAATTTATGTCAGATGTGAAAGTACCTGTAAGTTTAATGTGTGCTCTGTAAAAAAAAGAGGAGCTTGCTGAGATGAGTCCTTAGATTTCCTTTTTGTGCTTGTCTCTGTGGTGAGGTGGCTCCATGCAGAAAACTCTGGCACCACTGTGGACACTGAGAACCTTTTAATGTGTCTGATGTAGCAGCAGTCCCTGTGCCACATGAGCTGTGTGCTGGAGTGATCTGTGTTACTCCCTGCACTTCATGGGGCTGAAGCATGGTTTATCAGGGTTTTGGATAATTGCCTCATCTCTGCCTGCATCTGAACAGATAATACATAAAGTGCATTATACATGATATTAGTGTGGGAAATAGGAGCATCATAAATATATATATTTAGTAGCATCTTAGCAATTTCAGTTTTCATAGCTTCCAAGCAGTGTTTTCTCCCTCCAAATCTGTATTCAGTGTGCCCAAAAGCAGAGGAACTTGCCTTTAGATAAAAACGTAGGACTTTCTTCTTTTTTCCTGTTTTCTTGGCTCTGAAAATACTATTTCCTTTTATATTGTATATGTACAGAGGAGGAGATAATGGGTGAGATACCACATCAAGAAAAAAGAAAGTCTACACAGCCCAGAATCAACACTTAAATCTGTGTGGAAAACCTTGTTGGAGTGCAAAATGGATTTAGATTTTCAAAATGAAAGAATGGTAAGACACAGAGATGGAGCCTGGAGATCTGTGTGTTGTTTGTGCTTCTCATCTGTTGCATAAGCTTGGACAAGCTGCTTTGCATTTTCTTGCTTCATTTCTCCTGTCAGAGATCTGTGTGTTTTACTTGCTGTTGATAAAGCACTTCAAAATCTTGAATGAGTATTACCATAGACTTCTATAAGCTTACTTAAAATCCATTTCTTTCTTACTTATGCCTTCCTAAGGACAAGAATAAACAGAAATTTATTTTTTTCCCCAAATGCTATGGATTGGCTGATACTCAAGGCAGTTTTTAACTGATCCTTTCTGTCTGAGCATCCACTGAGCAGCTCCAAATCCAGAGTCCTGTTGGGTATGTTGTGTCTCCAGTTTTCCCAGGGACATGGTCTGTCAAGAGGTGTTTCCTTCTTCATTGTAATCAGCCGCCAGGAGTTTCCAAACCTCCTAGTGTAACAGACCTTCACAGAAGGTGAAGGAAATCAGAAATCAGGCAGAGCCTGGAGCACTGTGTGTGGGTGGCTGACCTGGAAACTCAGTTTGTATCCCCCAAAACCACTGCCAGGGTGTCAGTGTTGTCTGCAGCATCCTCAGGTGTGTGGCACAGCACTTCACACCTGTGCACCTCCTGCTCCTCCCTCAGTGCAGGGAAATCTTCTTCTCAGCTGCTGCTGCAAATACATGAATTCAAGCAGGAATTAGAGGGTGTGGATGCACTGGTTAACCAGGAAAGTGCATTGATCCTGCCCAGCCAAATCTCCCAGAAATTTGGATTATAGACTGTTAAATCACTGCTGTTAGAAGTAAACCCCTCTCCAGTGAAACATCCGTGCTCCAAAGCAGCTGCCACACTGCTGGGCAGCTCTGCCTTCTCCATTTCAGGCATTACCAGCATCCTGGCAAGGATCCCAGGGATGGAGCTGAGGAAGTGGATGGTGTAAAACAGAACTCTTTGAGCTTTTTGTTCTGCCTTGATCCATCAGCCTGTGCTGTGACAGAGCATCTGCATTGGGTGTCTGGAGACAGGGAGAGCGAGCTCCTGGAGGATGCTGCTCATCCCTGTGCTTCTGTTCAGGGGTGTCAGAAGCCCTGCAGGCTGTACACAAGCCAGCTGTAATTTATTTTAATTAAATACAATAGCTGCATGCACGCTGCAGAAGGGGTAAGACAGGGATTCCCCACCTCTGATTTATCTTCTTGCTGTTTGGATTTCTTTGCCATTGTCTTCCCACTCACAGATTTATGCAGGGATGTCTCATCTTCTCCCTCCTGTGCTGTTAGCAATGGCATCTGTCTTTCAAAATACAATTTTTCTTAAATTTTTCTGCTGTTGAGAAGCCATTCTCAACATTCTCTGCTGTGTATAGCAGAGCTGTCCCTGCCTTCCTGACACACAAACACACCTGTGCAACACTTACTTTAATCAGAGAGCTACAGGAAGCAAAATCCCCATCCCTTGGAAGCCTTCTCATAGCTGATTTTTATTTTCTGAATTAGGGAGCTGGAGTACCCACCCTGGGGCTGGCAGGCAGCCTGGCAGGAAGCTGGACAGACTGGCCTGCCGGCCAATCTTGTTGCCTTTTATAGAGATTTTTTGGTGAAATCAGCACATTTCCATGCAGTTGGTGCTTTGCAGTGCAAAATTATTGTGTTTGGGAGGTTTTTGGGCGGCTCTGGTTTTAGTCTGCAGCTTGTGACTTGGGGAAATGGTTGACTGATTTTAATAATTACTAGAGATGATTTTGTGAGAAGAGAGGAGGTGTTTCTATGGAAGAAAATCCTCTTGGAATAATGTTCCTCAGCTGGTGTGAGGGGTTGCCTGATGCATGACACTGTTGGGGTAGGTGAGCTGGCTGGCAGTGACCTCACACTCCCTATCCACAACTCTTGCATGACAGCTCTTTCTGATCAAATTGCTGCACAGTGTTTTTCCTTTGACTGGCTTACCTGGGGGAAATCCAAACCATGTAGGACCTGGATCTCCCTCCCACCTCTTTTGGAGGGCAGGGTAAGAGTAGTCAGTGGAGAAGCACATCCTGGACAAGCAGCAGAAGCCTTTGGGTCTGGAGTGTGTAGCTGCTCTCCATCCTCACAGCCATGGTGCTCCATCAGGAGTCTTGGGACTCTGGCCTTTGGGTCATGGAATTGCTGGGAAGAAGCCAGTTTGCATTCCAAGGTTGAAGGTTGAATGATATTGGCATTTTCTGGACACCTGCAGCATCTGATGTAAAACCCCTCAAACCCACTGGCACAGCAGAACCACCCATCCAGCACTTGAGACAGATCAGGCTGATCTTGAGTGTATTTTCCCTCTTAGTTCTCTTCAATAAATGAATCTGCCTCCATGAAGCATTTTGAGGCTCTGAGTTTACAATGAATCACAAATTAGCAGTTCCTTAAAAATAATGTCAAGTAAAATCGATCTTTGCTTAAATTGTTGCTGCTTTCAGTGTAAACATGAATGTGACCTGGATTCTCAGAAGCAGCTCATGTTGTGGTCTTTGAGTATTCCTTAGAAAAGATCTGATGTTTACACAGACATAAATAATCATCTGGATAATTTTGCTGAGCCACTCTTAAATGGAGTGCCATCCACCAGGGAAGGATGTATTTGAAAGTACAAAACGACTTTATTTGGGTTTTGTTGTTGGAGCTCCAGTATTTGCTCATGAAAGCTGAGTGTATAAACCCCATTGGAGGAGAAGTCAGATGATAACCAAGAGCACCAGTGAAAAAATCAGTAGCAAAACTCTCTTATTGTGTAATTAGCTTGAATAAGTGTAGTGGTTCTTGTGTACATGGAGTGTAACTTTACAGGATCCCATCCAGGCACACCACAGATAAGTAGTTCCTCTGAAATCAAAGGAGGTTTAATCTTATAAAACTTTCATAATAGTAAAGTGTGGCCTTTTTGTCCAGAGGCTGAGTTGGTTAAGCAAACATCTAATATTGACTTAATTTTTTAGTCTGGCTTTGGGTGTGAAAAGTATCTCTACCAAAATGAAACATGCCTCTTTTTTAAAAACGTATTTATCTTCTTTCCCAAAAAAAAGTGTGTGTGCCATGAGCTCCTGCCTTAGCAAAAGGTGAATTTAACTCCCTTTGTGCTTTCTGTTCTCTCCCTGTGCTCTGCTCCAGTGGTCAGGGTGCACGGGGTGACTGAGGTCTCAGTGTGGCTGTTGTTAAATGAAACTGCCCTGAGATTCAGGCATTCAGAGCCTGCAGGAGTCAAGACTGCAAAATGTTTTTTTCCATACCCAAGAAGCGTGAGTCAGATTTTGCTAAATGAGTCAAACCTGTCCTCGGATTCGTTTAAGACACTCTAATGGACGTGTAAATTAGACCAGTATTATTACTGTGCACAAAGTGGCTTCTGAAGCTGAGTGAGTTTGCAGTGTCCCTGTGAGGGACAGGGTGGACAGAGGTGATGAGGAAGTGCAGTAATTCAGGTTTGGGAGCACAGGGAGGGATGGGAATCCTCCTGCAGCACAGAGGGTGCACACAGGTTCCCTTTAGTTCATTGCTGCCATGGGAATCACCCAGAGTCTGGGAAATGTTTAATTTGAGTGTGCTCATCCTGGGTGATGCTGCTGAGCTGTGTCTTCCTCCTGACAGCCTCACAGACACAAGAATGGAAGTTGTCCCTAGGATTGAAAAGAGCTGTGACAAAACCCTGCTCTGCTCATCCCTCGGGAGGCGTGTTGGGCTTCCAGACACCACTCCAACAACAAGAGCAATATTCCCCTAATGCCTTCCTGGAAATAAATGCCTTTCCCCATGCTTTCCATTCCTTATGCCAACATTCCTGTGCATAAAGCTGTCCTCCCAGGTCAAGTGTCTGGAGTTGCCACCCTTCACCAGGATGTGACTCCGGCATGGTTTGCTGGCTGTGTCATGCAGGAACACTCCCTTTCCTTGGAAGGAGCTACATGACCATTAAACCTCGAGCCACAGGCACCTTCCAAGTCTCAGTTTCTTCTCTTTAACCCTCCCTCTGAGAAACCTCTCTCTGGATTGTGACTTTCTGACCAGGAAGTGAATTTGATGGCTCCATTCTCAAGCGTCACTCTTTGACTGGCCGCAGTCAACAAACATCCTAATATTGTGCTCAGAAAAGTGACTAATGCCTCCTGTGTTGAATGAACTGGTAGACAGGCATGCATTTATTTTCCCTATTCCTGTGTGTAATCAACCTAGAAGGAATTCTTAAAATTTGCTTTTTTTTTTTTTTTCCATAGTATTTTTGGTGGGGACCCAGAGGAAGTGAGTGATGGAATTCAAATGCAGGAGTTGAAAGATTTCTGCCGTTAATTACTTGTGGTACAAAGATGGGCTGGCAGCATCAGATACATGATATGCACAATCCATTGTAGGTCCCTGGATGGTTTTAAATCTTCTGTAACTCAAACCAGCATTGAGTTGTCTTCACTCTCAATGAAGAAGGTCATGTTTTCAAAATTTATTTGGTTTAGATCATTCAGATCTTCATTATCTTTTCTAAAAGGTTTTGATTTATAAGATGATGATTGTAGAAGAGTGGAATTCAGGATTCCAGCAGCAATCCTGTCACTTTTTTTCCCCCTCTAGTTTAATTCCGGCAAAGTTTTGTGACAGTGTTTAAAAGGTGTTCTGTACTTTTTTTCCTCCTCTTCTGTCTCGTTCCTGACTTGTGCCATCTATGTGAGTTTGTGACTCCATTACCTTCCTTGATCTCCAATCTGCCAGTAATTTCTGAGTTAATTAGCAAGAAGCTGACAGCAACAGGTTTGAGATTTTTTTCATGCTAAGATTTCATTTTGGGTAACTGTGTGTTCCAGTTGGAGAAAGTATCTTTTGCCTGAGGGAATTCAGAAGTCTGCTTCCCTGTCATCCTGACCTGCAAAGCTGTTTCTCTCTCTGATGTTCATGTAAATTTTTATTTCGAAGGAATTTAACAAGATTCACCACTGTCAGTTGCCTCTCTCTGACAGCTGCTCAAGGATCTAGTTTAAAGTAAACCTATAATTTTTGGCACCTGTAGCTGAGTAAGATAAACCCAATCCTGATCCATACCAATAATCTAGTCACTGTTGTATGGCTACAGAGTCTCCCAGAAGGTATTTTGGGTACATGAGTGCTGTATTTTATTCCCTGCAGATGGTTAGAAGTGCTGGAGTAATTCCAGAGAAGACAGGTTTATAATAAGCACTCACTTTTATTCAGAATTTTGTGCCACTTCCTGGACAGTATGATAAACAGTTTCTTGAAAAAAAAAAAAATTTTTATCTTGTTTGGAATCTTTCTTGGGGTTGCTGCCCCACATGCTAAAGACAGATCTGGCTGTTTTGATGTACAAGAAAATGCTTGAGGATCTGGTGTTTAAAGACTATGAAAAACCACTTTAGGGAGTACAAGTTGTATTTTCAACCACATACATTATTGCTCAGCTCTTTACATGAGGCATGTGCCATGTCTCCTCAGTACAGACAAATCTGTCTTCATTGAATCTGTTGTCATTTTTAAACACAGGAATAAAATCACATTGTTCTGAAACGCTGGATCACAACAGTATCACAAACCCCACTATAAAATTCACCTAGTTGATTGACAATTTGCTGCTGCAGTGTGTGAAATAGAATTGAGGTTTGTGACCCCTAAGAAAATGAATTACCATTATGGTTTTGTTGTCTGCACACGTAAAGTCTGTGTTTCCCCAAGTGTTTGTCAAAAGGGAGTGGAGTCCTTCAGTATTTAAAGGAGGGCATCACATTAAAACTGAGCTCGTACCACAGTGCTTTTTTTCTCTCTCCTCTTTTCCATTTTTGGGTCAGATGATTCAGGTTTTCCTCAGTGCTTTTAACCTTTTGCCATCTGAGTGAGCTGCTCAGGGGACAGCAGAGCTGTGAGGCCATTGCTGAAAAAAATGCCACTGCTGGGAGAGCTCTGTTTCACTGTCTCACAATGTTTGCTTTCAGTTCTTAGCCCTTTGTTGCTCTCTATGTTTCTCCTCAGCACTCAAGTGGCATCCTGGTAAACATTCCTCTTATCCTTTTACCTCTAATACTTTTCCCTTCTAGTAGAAATCCATGTGTGAGGTAGAGGGGGGAAAAAAGGGTTTGTAGCTCCTATAATTTACTAACTTTTCATCAAAATATAGACTTAATTGCTGTCAACAGAGCAAAATGCCAGACCATTGCTGTTTCTTACTGTGATTTGGACAAAAATTTCCATACCTTGCTGGATGTTACATCAGAAAATCATCCTCTTATTTTGTTCCTCAAATAATAAAGTGAGTAACACTTCAGCTTCCTTTGTGAAACGCAGGAATTTCCAGGGCACTTTGTGGGCTGTCCTGTCTTTTAATATTTTGAAATACATTCTAAAACATTCATAGGGGTGTGCAAGTATACAGGAGTGTATAGGACAGCAGAGAGTAGCTGGATTATTTGGAGGCAGAGTGGTAGAGATGGCAGAAATATATTTGAAAATACCCTCCAAATAGTTTGTGTGGTTCTTTGCAGTACAGAAATTCTTCACTGAGCAGACCTGAAACAATGTGTTTGAAAAGCAGAGGCTAAATTCAGAGTTTTAGATGGCTTTATGTCCTCATCAAGACCAAGTATTTTATCTTGTTTTGAAAATCATAAATCTGCTGAAGGCAGCAGAGTTAGAACAGACCCGCATTGCTGCAAGGGAAAGCTGAATTTGGTCCTTCTTGTTCTGTGCTTTTTAGTCATGTGATAATCTTTCCATAAATCGTGTACTTGAAAGGTTTTCTTACTTCCTGCTTTTACCAATCAGATCATGTAAAATGCAGATGAGCCCCGCTCCTGGTTTATTAAGCATAAGCAGAGCACCCCCTCCAAATCCCCTTTTGGTCACACCAGCCCTGTTTTCCCCTCATTTGAAAAGAAGACAGCAAGAATGACAAAGTTTGACTAATAAAGTGGAGTTTTTTGGTCTCCTCCCTTTCTTATTCTGACCTGTACTTTGCTTTCGTTATAAAGCGAATGTAGAAATGACCCAGTGGGAGTGGTGAAACTGCAGCAGAGAAACAAAAACTATTTGGATTCATCCGAAAGCTGTTCATTTGCTTGCTCCTCTTTTTATTAACGGCTCGAAGCGTGCAGCCTGTCTTGTTCTGACTACGTGTCTGTCAGCAAGAGCAGAGGTAATTCTTCATCTGTCTCTTTCCTTTTAATAGTGCTTTAATTTTACCAGAGAAGCTATTTATATCTTTATGATTATCTGTTATTTTAACTGCTTTAAATATGTGCTTAAAGCAGCCTGATGGGCATGCTCTGTCGATCTGGGTGAGCTCCTTTTCCAGTAACTTTTATGGTTTTTTTGAGTAAAGAAAAGGAGAGGGGGGGAGGGTTAGATTCAGATCTGTGTTTTACAGGTGGAAATCCCAGCTCTCTTCAGCTTCCAGCAGACAGCAGCAGCCAAAATTTAGTCTATAATGGGTTTTTGTTTTAATCATCCACGTCTACCACAATGAACATCTCTCTGTGCTGTTGGTGTTGCCAGCACTTTAGTGTTAGGGAAAGTACATTACTGTAAACTGATGAGCAAGTTCTTGTTGCTGTTTGCTCTGGCGGGGTAGGATATTTTTAGAAAGTCGCTTCAGAAGTGTAGAACTTCCTGATACTTTTCTGTTCATTTGCTTTCAACTGAAAACGCAGGACTGGCAGCGTTGAGATCCCGAGAGGATCTCTGTCCCAAGGCATGGGAAGGGTTCCTGGTCCCTGGCTGTGAGTGCAGGTTGTTAGAGTTATGAGACCAGAGGTATGTATGTTAATGACCAAAGAAAAGTTTGGTTTGGCTGGTGGATGAAGCAGCACTGGCAGAAAAACCTCCTAAATATCGCCGGGTAATTTCGTTCTCCTTAACGCCTTTGCAAGGGTTTTGCGTGGGGGAAGGAAGGAAGGACAAACGGAAATCCTTTAGATTTTGCTAACACTACCTTAGATAGCCACTTCTGGAGCTGTTCCAGAGATCTTACTGGCTGTATTTCTGTGTTCTTCACGTGAAACCTTTCCTGGAACGTTGATCTTGGAAGGTCTTGGTTCTTCTTGATTGTGTAGCACCAGCAGACATGGTTTTCTGTGGCTGTGTGTGTGTGCAAGAGGAGGTGGTGGCTGTGTGGGAAACAGCAAAATGACAAGTTTAAAGAAAGAAAGACCCTCTGGTTACATGCCTTGGTTTTAAAAGAATATTGCCAAGTGCTTAATGATATGTGTAAGCGTGGCTTCTGATGTTTGCATTCATTTTCGTGGTTGCAGTATAGGTCAGTTTGTCTCTGAAAATGTAGATTTTTCTGAAGTGCTTGGTGAGCTTGTCAGTCCAAGGACTTGGAAGAACAGCAGTCAACTGTACCGAGCAGGGAAAATGTACATCAGAACCTTTAAGTTAAAGGTTAAAATTAGAGTTTTCTGCCTGTCATCTTGGCCATGTGATTGCATTCTTCTGTGCTGCAGTTTCCTATCTGGAAAATGAGGATTAATAATACTCTTGGTAGATGTGGTGCTTAGCTACATGGTGTAGTGGTGGACCTGGCAGTGATGGGTTAATGGTTGACTCAATGATCTTAGAGGGCTTTTCCAGCCTTAATGATTCTGCTTTTATTTCCTTATGTGAAGGAAACGGAATTAATTCATTACTGTTGTTGTCTCAACATAATCTGCAAGAATCAAGAATTGCTACAGTCAGGAATTCTTCCAAGTGACCGTAAAAGTTTGACAAACAAGACATGATAAGTTACAATTGATGGTTAAACTCTATTCCTATAGCAGCTCATGCCAGTACTCTGATTGCTTCTGTTGAGTTGCAAGCTGATTAGAGCCTAAAATTAGATTTGTTGAAGAGCAAGAAGAGTTTACATGAAGGGTAGTCATTACCATCATCTAAGTAAGATTTTATTTAAATTGAAATTGTACAGTAAGACATGGTAGTGAAGTTGGAGCTAGGTGATCTTGAAGTCCCTGCCCAATCTGACACCTTCAGTGACCACTTCAAGATGACAAAATTCTCACAGATTTGCTGGCATGGCAGTTGAGTTCAATGATTAACTGCCTGTGGTTTTTTAAAAATTCTTTTTAATGTGTATTTCTTCAGATTAAAAAATAACTCAGCTCTTTGAAATTTGGATTTCAGCCTCTTTGCTCAAAAGCTGTGAATGTGCTAACATACATTTCTGGGGTGCAAGAAGCTGACTAAGTAGAAATGCAGTGTACAGTAGGTAAGCGAGGTGATACTGTCTCTTCTTGCTATTTAAGCTGGAATTTAAAGTAAATCAGTAAATCAGTGAATTGTTTTTAAAATATTTATAGTTTTGCCACCCATTTCCAAGTTGTTAAGGGAGGAGAGGTTATCCTCATTTTTGCTGAAAAATGGACATGAGAGGAGCAGAGTTTCCCACTCCCTGGCTTGCTTGGTCACGCCTGGGATAAACTTGGTGTCCCTGTTGTCAGTAAAATGAGGGTAATACATGGAGTTGTTCACAGGTTCAGAAATTCTTCAGTGATCTTAAACCTCTATGAAAAAAAGAGATGGAAACTTCTGTAATAATTAGTACCAGTGTTTTTAACCAGCTTTTAGAAACAAAACTTTGCCATGTGTTTGCACCTACATGGCAGCTGAAGAACCTGCCTATTTTTTGTCCTTTCTTTCAACCTTCTGCTTAACCACAGCACACATCAAAGTATTACCAAAAAACTGAGCGTAGGAATTCGTATTTGAAGAGCGTTATCCATAGATGACTTCATGTTTATTCCAGTCTTCCTTATTTTGAGGTTCTGAAATGCTTTTGTAACTTTTTCCATTCACATCCCTGCCTTGAATTGGAGCCATGTTGAAAATGATTTTGCATTCTCTAATAAAAACTTCCAAAATTTGCATCCAGCTCCAGCAACACTTTACTGCTATAGCCCTTTCTTTCCTAATCTGCAGAAAGGAGCAAATGAAAATAAATAGAAGCTGGCATGTTTCTTCTTGTGCAGTTTTATTGGTGTGCGTGTTTGTTCATTTGTCTCTTCACTTGTAGAATTCCATGATCTTACAGAGTGGTTTGAGGTTTGGTCTGAATTGGTGAGACTTTGCTATTTTTCACATTTCAACCATTTCTGACATTTTCGTGCAATAGAAACAACGCAGCAGAGGAGCCACTGTTCATTTGAGAATAGCCATTAGATACATTGGTGCCATCTCACTGCTTTGAGAAGATTTAAAGAGTATCTCGATGGATTTTTGACCGTATTTTAATGAAGATTTTGAGAGACCCATTCATTTTTATTTCCATGCCCAATTGTCCAAAGCTTGCTAAGAGTGACAGACGTATTCCAAAGTGTGGATTTTATGCACAACTCCAATAGGGATGCTCACAGCTCTTGCTGGTTTTTATGTGGAATATCTGGGTTGCTGCTTTCAAGGGTTTACCCCTTACCTACTGTCACCTATTATGTAGTTTTCTTGCTTTAACTTAAAATGGGGGAGAATTTGGCTGTATCCTAAGCATGGGACTGAGCAGCAGCACGTGGAACAGGGTTTGATCAGATCTGTGTGACTGCTGGAACATGGGTTTGAGCGTGGTGGCACAGCCACAGCTGTATTTTCTTTTAAAGGCAACACTCTGTGCTGTACACGCTGTAACAACAATAACACTCTGAAGCAAGAGGTCACATTGATCCACACTGGAGTTCACTGGTCCTCAGACTTCAGCTGAGGTCAGAAATGAACTGAAACAACCTTTCCAGCATTTGCTTTTCCTAGTGCCAGTGGAGGAGCCGGGAGCGGCCTCCTGGAGTTTTCAGGGAAACTCATTGTTCACATAAACCCTGAGAAGGAATTTCCCTTCCTTCTTTGCCTGCTAGGCATGCAGTGAACCATACAGTTTGTTTTAGCTACATACCATCTGCATTTTATTTTTGTTTTGTTTACTGACCTTCCACCCTCCGGTGTATTGCTGTGTTGTATGGCCCACCTTTGTCAGCAGCCTGGGATTTGCTGCTGGTGTTCTGCGAGTTGTTGGTCAGGGAAGAAGTGGAAATAGGTGTAAATTTCACCTATATTGTGCCTTCAGGGGAATGGGCACTGGTGGTTTGGTTATTTTGGGGCTGCAGTTTTCCTGGAGCCTGTGTGGTTATATATTTTGTCCTGGTGGATCTCTGTGTGCTGGGACCTGCGCTTCCAGGAGGGCATCACTCTTCTGAGGATGAGAGCAGCTTCTTGCTTGTCTCTCTGAAGAAGATCTAAAGGTGGTGCAGTGCAAGAACACCCCCAGCCTGCAGGATTCCAGGAGTCCTGTGCTGCTGGAGCTGGTGACATCCCTGTGATGACACTGGTGGCCAAACACCACAGCAGCCGTGTTCACCCTGGGCTCTGGTGGTGGAGGCTTTCTGAAAAGACACAAAATGCTGTGTACAAGCTCTTGGGGCTCAGGTGTTGCCTTGCAGGAAAAGGGCCTCATTGCTCTGGGATCCAAGCTGGATCTGTGCCTCTTGGAAATACCATGGCCAAGGCAATAAAACCACCCAGAAATGCCAGGAGCTGGCTTTGCAAAGAATAGTATTGTTATTGATGGTTTTTCATTAACTAGGCTACTCCAGCTTCCTGTTATCAGGTGTATTTGAGAGTTGACTGTGCTGTATTGTATCAGAGTTCCTTTCTCTCACTTCATGGTCCAGAAGTTCGGCTTTTCTTTTGAGATAGCATTAAGCTGTTTATTCAGTATCCCTTGTGATCCAAACATGGCCACATTGTTTTGAGACACAAATCTTCAGTATCACTGTGGTCACTGTATGAGCTTCTTCAAAGCTGGGTGAAATTGAACAATTGGTTAATGTTCAGTGAGCAAAATTTCCTTTTTCTGTACAGAACTTGCATCCAGCAGCAATGTGATGATAGGACTGCATGACCACATTTAGTAAAATAGTCTCCTACCAAGAGTTCTTGCTGTTAAATAAATCAAAACATGCTATTTCATTGGGTGACTTGTGGAAAATTAAGTAAAAGTTTTATAATTGTAGCCTCTGCAAATGGTAAATAGCACATCACAATAAAATCGTTCAAGTCTCCTTACATAAATTGTTTATATGCTGCTAATCCTTTTTTACAATGAAAAGAACATTCAGGGGCCTTTTAGTATAGGGAATTTCTATAATTGTGTGGTTACTTATGCATTTGACTTCCATGGTTTGGCTGACAAACACATTGAGAATTTTTAAATCTGAAGCTCCTACCTGAGCACAGTTGGAAATTTCTTGTGTGGAATACTTCTCAAATCTCCTGTTACAGCTGCAGAATAATCTGTATTACACTGACTCTGCAAAAGAAAGAGATTACACAAAAAATGCATTTTGTTGTTAGTCTTACCAGAGTGAAATTTCATCCTTCTTGCAATACCTTTGTCCCCAACATCCTGCTAATGATCCTTTCCTTTTCACTTGCTCACCAAGTCCTAAATCTTCGTTCTTGAATGCTTGCATGTTGAAACCTGGGGGAGACCTTCTGTAGCCTTAACCTTTACTTGCCAAGGAGAGCAGCCAGCACATCCCAAAGCACCGGTGGAGAGCTCGGGATGCGATGGCCAGCGCGCACTCGCTGTGCTGGCAGCAAATCCCTGGGCTTGCCTGGAAAAATTTAACCCAAGAGCTCCAGATCCTTGTTGTTCCTTGTAGAGGAAGACATGAAAGGGGACTGGTTCTCAAAGGATTAAGTTCTCAAGGTTTTAGAAGACATAAAGCAGATCCATTCACGTGTGACCTTTAGCACGTTACATGTACATGTGTGGGCTGGGAGGCTCGAGAGAGGCTGAGCTGAAATGGGGTGAAAACACAATTAGGGCTGACCTAAAATCTGCACTCAAACTCTGGAATATAACAATGCACTGAGAGCAGCATGGTTGGGTGAAAGTACATGATCAAGTTTTCCCTCAAACCCTCAAATATGGATAGTAAATAAGAGCATGTTGTTGTTTTGGTGACCTTTCTTCAGCTGTACTCATCTGTTTGCTCCATATCCATGCTCTCTCCAAGGAGGAACTCACAGGGAAATAAATAAGGTATCACTGACGGTGCCAGAATGAATTTGCTTATAGACACGTGAGCATGAATGGTGTTATGAAATAGAACAAGTCAGGTGTAGGGAATTTTCAGATCCCAAGATGAAAATAATTTCGGAGAAGTATAGACAAGTTTGAAGTATTATTAGTAGAAGTGAAAGTTGGTAGACTTTTTTTTTTTTTTTTTTTTTTTTTGCTGCCACCCAATTCTCTATGTTTTGGCAGCAGACGAGGGTTTTGTTTTGTTTTGTTTTGTTTTTTTCTCCATGAGATTCAAGAAACATGAACAAGCCTGCATGGATTTTTATAACATGATACTCACATCATGGGATCACAGAATAATTTAAGTTGGAAGGGACTTTGTGAGGTCTCCAGTCCAGCCTCCTACTCAGAGCAGGATAAGCTTTCTCTGGCATTTACCTGGTAATGTTGCTGCAAATGAAATTTTAGAAATAGTTGTGATTATTTAGTCATTGTTGTGAAAAAAATACCTGGCAGAATAAAGGCCACCGGTCAGTGCTGTGAAAGAAAATAATTAATTTCCAAAAAGCAGGTGGTTTTGGGAGATGGAGGCAAAGAAGATAAAGGGAAGATCAGATATGGAAATAATGAATATATAAATTATAAAAAAATAACCCATTAAGTGATGCCAGTATTGGGTCCCTTTGCCCCATCTTTATCCTTAATCCAGGCTTGAACTCTGCTCTGGTGCAGGATTTGTGCAGTGGGATGGCTGCAGAGAGAGGCAGAGTTGGTCCAGAATTGGGAGAGTATGAATGGCAGGAGGATATGTGAGTTCTCCTGTTTCAGCACAGCTGTGTTTTATACTGGACTGCACTGGAAATGCTGGAAAAGTTGGAGATCTCCTGATAGTCCTTATCTACCAAAATGTTTTATGCATGTCAGTAATCCACATGAAATTAGGATTTTGTGCACTGAGGCCTTAATTTTTAGTAACAGTTACTTCTGAAATTCCTTTATGAACTGAAAAAGCAACAATAAAATAATTACCGAAATATTATGTCTTCTAAAAAATGGGGTTTCCTGACTTCATAATTACATGTAGTGGATTGACTTCAGAGTATGAGTATTTCCAGTGAAGACTGGGGACCATTATTGTTGAATTTAAATGATATTTGAAGTGAAAATAATGTGACACAAATGTTGGACCTGGAAAGAAGAGGAAAGCTATTTTTTTTGGTGTAACTAACGGAGCTAAGGAGAGAATTAATTCCTGGTACCAGCTGAGGCCAGTGGAGGGACGTGGGTACATGTACTGAGGGAATTGACAAATCTTAGAACTATGCAGCACATTTGGAAGAAGAGGAGTTCAGATAAGCCCCTTTGAAAAGCAGGAAGGTGTGCTTGTTAAAATCAGTCCTTGCTGTGAGCTGCAGGTCTCAGCGCTGCTTGGCACTACTGCTCATCCAAGGAATATCTTGGCACGAGCTGGGCTTGACCAGGAAATGGTTTTTTCTGGACTTTAGTGTTGAGGGGAAGCAGCTTCGCTTCTCTTTGAAGGCACGTCTAGGGAAGGTGTATCACAAATGACTCTGCCTCAGCAAGTTGATAAAAGCATGTCTGGGTGACAATAAATGTTTTCAGCTTTGCCCTAAGCTGCCACTTCCTTTGAAGTTCCTGTAGTTCCATTATATGATGTTTGCAATGCTGGGAGAAGTATCTCAAACACATTTACAAGGCAATTTCTGTGTTACAGAAAACTCCCAGAAGGTGAGAGAAAAATCTTTATAGAAAAATGAGGACCCTACTCCCCAAAGCAGATTTACAAGGTAAAAATCTCATTTATCCCAGTGGCTTTAGTCCATGCTTTCCTGTGCAACCTGTCATTTCCCAATTTCAGTAAAATCTTTGTCCCTCCTAATTCAGGCTCAGCCTGCAGAGGAATTTTACTTCTCTTTCCATCACAGGAGGGGAAAGAAAGAGAATATCAAAAACTGCATTATGACTTAGTTGTCAGGGCAAATAGAGTCAAAGGGAGCATCTGAGAAAATGCACTAATTGTAGTGATAGTGAGTAAAATCAGGCTGCAGAGTAAAGGCTTTATTAAATAATATTCTAGGTGTCGATTTAAGTTGGGCTTATAATGCATTGGAAAACTGACAGAGGGATGAGCAGTGCAGAAGAGACTTCTGATGTCTGTGTCTTTCATACCCAGCAGAAACTGACAGGGTTTAGTGGCAGCTTTTTTTATTTCTTTTTTTCCATTTAGTTGCATCTCTTTTTCTGGGAAACGTGTCCTGTTGTGGAGTTTTATCTGCAGGACAGTGTGCTTTACATCTACTTAAGGTTCCAGCATGCTGCACTTCAGATCTTCCGTGGCCAGGAGGTTGCAGCAGCTCGTATCCCTGTTATTTGGTATACAGGTGCAGCAGGAGTGATAAAGGCAGTGTGGAAGCAGGAACCTGTTTCTAACCCAGTGACAGATACAGCCACAGAAACAGTGATGGGTGATAGCAGTGCAGTGTTGTTAACAAAATGTGCTTCATTTCAAAGGCAAATACCCCTTCAGACCTCCACTTCTGCCCTGGGAAACAGCTGTTGGCATTTACAGAAGGGTGTTGGGGCACAGACAATTTATAGGAATCCTATGCAACCTCCAAGTAAATGTTCAAACTGGGTGTAGCAGCCGTGGCTGGATCAGGTGGGAGGTCAGGACTCAGGCAATGTGGAGCCTGCTTTTATCTTGGAGAGTCATGCTGTTATTTCAGCATACCACTTACTTTCTCTGTGCATTAGCCTCCTGACTTTTGCAAAGTAAATCAAAAGGTTTCAGTCTATCAAAACATGGAGATACAGGGATGGGAAGGGTGGGTTTGTTCATCAGTATAAGGATAGCATGAAAGATGACTCAGATACAACAGGTGCTGAGGAATCCACTGAATCCATGTGGTGTTCGGGGTAGGGGGGAAAAAAACCCCCACTTTTTTTTGTTGTTCTGAAAAGTGAGATTTGCCAGAGAATTCACAGAATTAAATGAAGAGGTTCCTGTGGAGGGAGATTGGGTGGAGCCCTAGCTGTCAGCCATGGGAATGCTGAATGAGAATCGCAGGTAGGTAGGTGGATAAACAAGGACAGGAGCTGTAATTACTGCCTGCTCTTTGGAAAGCACCCTGGTGCTCTCCAGGCCTCCCAGTGCAGCCCTGCAATGCCAACCCACTGCAGAGGAGCCACAGCTGGGTGCCAGCGATTCATATCCATTTTGTGGAGTGGCTTTGAGATCTGCAGATGATAGAGCTGCTAAGTGTTGTTATGAATGATTCAGAGCTTCTGGCTCCTGTTTCCATACATGGATCATCAGGCTGTCTTTCTCTGCCATTTTAAAATAATTGTCTGAATGACCTGAGTATCTTCGAAGTAGCTTGAATTCACGTTCAGGCGCTGGCTTTAGAAGTGAAGCCTTTCATCTGATACACTTAACATTAATTTTGCCTCTTTAATGGGACTCTCTTTACCCAAGTTTACATGATTCAGCTTGCAGTCTGTTGGAGGTGATGTTCTCTCCCAGTGATAGATTTGCCCGAGCATCTCCCAGTATGTGTTGGGAGACACGTAGGTAGCTGTGTGTGTGCCATCCACTTCCACGGGCACACCAACAATCAGGGGTTTGTTCGCTTGCTGCCCAAACAATGCTTGGGAAAAGCTCGTGTCCCGCCTGGCTGTCACTTCTGTTGTTGTACTTTGCTCTTGGTGACATCATTTGGTGGCAGCTAAATTGAGTTTGTGAATTGTTGGGTGCTCTTTGACCGAGGATGTTGACTTTCTCTGGCAGCCAGGCAGGTTTTTCAGAAAAAGCTGCTAATCTACCATAATGCAGTAATTCAGTTACAAGCGTTGGTGAGAGTAGACTGGGTCTGCTTTTGTAGATGGGAGATAAATAAAAAGAGAACTGAAAAGCTGGAGAGGGACTTTTGACAAGGGCATGTATTGAAAGGGGGAATGGCTTTAAACTGACAGAGGGCAGGGTTAGATTAGCTGCTACGAAGAAATTCTTTACTGTGAGGCTGATGAGGCCCTGGCACAGGTTGCCTGGAGAAGCTGTGGCTGCCCTATCCCTGGAAGTGTTCCAAGTAAGGCTGGACAGGGCTTGGAGCAGCCTGGAATAGTGGAAGGTGTCCCTGCCCATGACAGGGGGTGGAATGAGCTGAGCTTTAAGGTCCCTTCCAACCCAAACCATTCCGTGACTGTCTGAATTCCTTTGGCATTTCTGATTGTGCAGCAGCAGGAGAGAGCTCAGAAATGCCAGAACTGTTGGCAGTGGGTGCCTCAGAGGTCAGTGCTGGCGTGGGGAGCTGGGACACCCTGCAGAGGGCATGGCACACATGCTCTGCCACCAAGGGCTCACATCACTTCCACAAGGTGATCCCTGTGGCCTCTCCAGTTTCTCCAGAAAGCTGTTTGTATACATGTACTTGTCTGCTGAGGAGGAGAGCAGCAAGGGCAGCGAGGTTAAGGAAATGCTCCTTATGCTGAGTGGCCAGGGAGTTTCCAGAGAAGATGCATCAAATACAGCCGTGCTGCAGAGGCCAGAGCAATGTCATGAGTTTCAGCTCTACTCATTAATAGCCACGTCCTTGTGACTGTCCATGGGATCCATCCTCATCACAGTCAGCTTTTCCATGTGAGGAGGGCTCAGCTCTTGGTGCTGTGCTAGAGAAAAGCAGCCTCATCTTCCTCCCAATACTTCCTTCCCCAACTGTGTCCTCTCCAAAAATGTAAATCTGAGGCAATAATGTACGTGATGTTGAAGTGGAGACACAGTTGTGAAAAGTGCAGTCCAGAGCTAGCAGTGCACTTTGAACATCTTGCCCTTAGTTCAACATTATTCCTCCTTCCTCATAAAAATCCTTTTATTAACGTAAGAGGGTATTGCGTGATGAAATCCACTGTCTGCTCTTTAGGTTATTGTGTTTGCTTTCAGATTAATTCCTTTAAGAGGGAAGTGGATCAGTTACTTTCATGTTGCCCAAAGTTCTTTGTCCATCTCTGTGTTCTGGGCCAGTGCTGCAGTTTTGAGGATAAAAATTCTTGGAACAAAATCTCTAAGGGGCAACATTCTTATTTATGATTTAAATATAGATATATACATATATGTAAAGTTTATGCCACAAAACATTATCTAAAATTTCCCGTTTTTGTGGTTTTTTGGGGTTTTTTCACAGTAGCTTAAAGCTGCATTTGGGAATTTGGTATTACTGTAACTCATCTGACAGGGCTGTGACGTTTCTGGCTTCCCTTCTGAGAGGGAAAACATCCCAAATAACTCCCTGGAATAAGTCAGATGAATCATGTCATGCAAGTGACAGTTTCTTTGCACTGACTTTAAAGGAGTTCCCTGTGACTAACCCAGATACCAACATCTGTGCTGCAGGTATTTAAATAGAAGTGAGAATAATCCCACTCATGAAGTATTTTCCTTGCTTTTCAGTTGCTTTCAGTGTGTTGAGTGGTTCATTAAGAGGAAAATAGGAATCAGAATTCCACGGATTTTCATTTATAGATGATTCACTGTTTTTTTCCCCCCCACAAAGTCTTGCAGTGGGGTTTGTAGTTACACTGAGAAATTTGCCTGTCTGTTGGAGTACTTGTGGTTTTCATTCAAAAGCAGTCAAGATGCCATAGTATATTCCTACTTGCAAGAGGTTCAGCATCATTCACCACTGGAGAGAGGGATGATTAGAGGGACAGAACTGCATCTAAAGGGGGCTGGAAGGATTCATATGGGGTCATTGCATCATTATGCTTGAAATTGAATTCTCTCAAGGTGTGTTTGTCCATTGAAATTAAGAGGCCTTGGTTGAATATTTCAGCAGGATGCTACAGCCACATGTTGATGTCTGCAGACTTGCTGGCAGAGCCTGCAGGCATCAACAAAGAAATGCACTCTGGTGTGTTTTGAGGAGTATTTGCCCAGCAGGTCCATACTGTGTAGACAGGAGCATGTAAATACACAAAATAGTGCTAAACTGATGGATCAGGGAAGAGCAGAATTCCCAAGGAGTGTAGGATGGATGGTGCTATGGCAAAGCTTTCTTGTGCTGCCTCAAGAATGTATTTTGGTGCTTCTCTGAGGGTAATGATGGTGAGGGCATTTTGAGCACTTCAGCACTAAATCTTACATAAGGAAAACATCTTTTATTTTTTTCTGAAGTTCTGGGCCTGAGCTGTTCCTGTTTGCAAGAAGGAAGATGATATTTTTTCTTTCACCTAGACAAGAAGAATCTCTCCCATTGCCCTTGGGGGTCTATCAACAACATCTCCCTCCTTCTCCAGCACCAATTGACAAATTTTTTTTTTCCATTGACACCAGGGCCCATTCCAAGGACTGAGTCAGATGTTGAAGTGCTCCTGTTAAATTGTTAATCCCTGTCTATTGAAGCTGCCCAGGGAGGGAATGTGGGGTGCAATGCCATGACAAGTACCAGCTCCGAGCGCCCGCGATCGTTGCAGCGGTGCTGAACCGACTTGTTCTTCTTTGAGGGAATGTTGCTTGCTTGGTTGGAATGTTGGTACATGCTTGTGCTAATGCACTTTCTAAGTGGGTTGAGTTAAATTAAGGAACTGGCAGCAGGAGCGAGCCAGAAGCCTTAAGGAAGTGGTGCTGCCAGGCTCTGGCATCCCTGCCAAGGCCAGTACACTGGAGCACATCTAGGCTCACTCCAAAACGTGTCCTGCACAGGAGGTGACTTGTTCAGGAGGCTGTGACTCAGTGTCATGGGCTGCTGTGTGTTTGCTTATCTGTTGTGGACATCGGTGGGGCTTGACACTTCTAGAGAAGTCACATCTTACATGGGATGCTGTGAGTTGGCTGCATTTTCCCTTGTTGTTTGGTGGTGCCCTGGATGTCTGTCTCACATCAGTCCGTGCCAGTGATGTGTTGGAGAGGCTGTGGATGGTTTCTGGTCTGTTGAGCTCTCAGGGATGTGCAGAGAGCAGAGCATTGCTGAGCTCGTAGTGGAATTTCACGTTGTGCATCCAAAAGCTCAGCTCTCACCCTCCTTTGCCATTTTCCTCTTTGTCTCATCTCCCTCTGGCATTCAGATACTGTCCCAGGACATGAAGAGATTTACCAGGGCCACAGCACTTCCAGCTGGAGCTCAGCTCTCCACAGCAGTCCCTCCCTCAGCTCCCTGGCAGGCTCTGCCTTCCCATGCAGGCACATTTTTCCATGCCATTGTCTGCCTGTCCTGGTTCTTTGCCTCCTGAGATATCATTTTACCTGTACTTTTCCATCCCAGGAGAGGAGAAGCACGGTGTGATGCCGAGCAGAGACTTGTGATCTCACTGAGATGCCAAGAGTTTCAAACGTGCCATCTAGTGGTATGAGCTTGGAGCACTCAAAATAAAGGAAATCCCCCCAAAAATCCACCCTCCTCCAAATGCTCATTATTTCTGAAGTGTTCCCGTGTTTGGGGCAGAAAATGAGTATTTATGGCCCCTGCTACTCTCTTGGGGTTTCTGAGTGTTGGGGAACTGAGCTGTTCAAGGATTTCTTAATCAGAAGAAGGAGCAGGGAGTTTTTTAGTCTGTTATTTAAAGCATATGCTAAGAGATCTGTACCTTCATACCAAGAAAACACAGTTCATGTTGCTTGCCATTGGAAGAGCTGAGTCAATTTTGCAAACAAAATAAATCTTAAATTAAAATGCCTTTTATTGGGGAGAAGGGAGGTAGCAGTAATGTGCTTGTCTGTATCCATGCAGCAATTCATGATCAGTGCCCTGTGTTTGTGGATCAGTACTAGGACATATTCCACCCCAGCTCATAACCTGAAGTACTTCCAGCTTCCTCCCTGCTAAAGAGGAGAGCACCAAAATTGCAAGAGGCTTGAAAAAAAACCAAACAAAAAAGTTTCTAAAATCCTACATTCATCACCAAGATAAGAATAGGCTTACAATGAGGAGTGTTAAAAGGCATGAGGTTTGTACCACAATTTTGGCATGTTCATGCAGTGAATTATAGCCTGAATTAAATCTGTCTTGGGTGTTTGTCTTTGCTGTTATCTTCAGTTCAGGCTCTGGCACAGAATTAAAGTTGCTCAGGTTGATGTTTATGTGTGCTTGCTGTTCCCAGGATTTTTACCTAGAGGTCATCGTGTCCTTTTCTCTCATTACCAAGAAACTTGCTTGCTGTTTGCATTGGATTATGTGATCCATCTGTTGTAGCTACCAGAGCAAGTCAGGAGAGCAATTCCATCCTGCCTCGCCTGCCCCTCATGTCATCCTTTCCATGCCAGGGTCAGAATTCAGCCACTCCTGTCAGCCTCTACAACTCCAGAATGTATTTGTGAACATGGCTTGTGTGCAGGCCCATGAAATGAAATGTGAAAAACTGCCAAACCTGGAACTGCAGGCATAAAATAGTACAAACACCTGTAGAACGAATAAGAAGAGTTAAGCATCTTCAAATTTCTAGCAAGTGAAATGGGAAGAAAAAAGGCATAGCAGTATTAAGTGCTGTCCTTACTTGGGGTCTGATTAAACAGGTTGGATAAAGCACAGAAGAAAGACAATTAAGAAGAGAAATAAAAATGTAGCTTTCCAAATGCCTTGAGAAGTCCTTTCCTCTGTAGGATAAGGGTAAAGCTGTGCTTGCAAATCATCCCATTTTGAATCTTTTATGTGGTTTGGGAGCAGTGGCGTGTTTCAGAAGGAGGGGTGAGAGGTGTCTGTCTACTCTGCTCATAAATGTGTAGTATCAAAATTACAGCACAGTGCCAGGCTGTGGGCATAGGAGGAGAAAACAGAATACAAGTCTCCCACTTCCCAGGGAGAAGACTTTGCAATGGGAGGATGCAGAAGGGTGAGTAGCATCTCCTTCCCAAAGAAAATGTTAGTGTTGTGCTTCGTGCTGAACCTCAGTGCTGGGTTGTGAACCCCTCTGAAAAGTTGTGCCAAGGTATTGCAAGGTCAGTCCTGTAGTAATTTAATCTTAAGCAAGAGGAGGTTTAGTTTTGATCTGGTTTAGTCCTTGAGCTGCCTCTGCGTGATAACACAAAATGGGACGTGGCCGCAGGGAAAAGCCTTGGTGCTGTCAATGAAGTGCTGTGCAAAGTGCATGTGCTAATCCAGTGGAGACTGATTTATTTATTTTTTTTGGATGTAGACACCTAAATAACACTGGAGTGGGTGTTCCTGTCTCCCTGGCTGTGTCTGTGCTGCCTGTAGCACTTGGGGAGCTGTGCTGTCCTCCCAGCCCATGTCAGGCATAGATGTGTTCTGCCCAAGCAGATTCTCTGCAAGCAGCACAGCGTGGAGACCACCAAAAGATGTTAATCACAACCTGTCATTTCTGTCAAGTGGGCTTTTTTTGTTGGTTTTTTGGGTTTTAGTGGCACGTTTCATTTTAAAGCTTCTGATGCTTATTACCAATTTAGTAGTTTTATTATGATTACAGGAGCTTGAGTTTTAAGACCTGATTTTTGGTCCTGATGACAGTTTGAATTTGGAGTGGCTTGACTCCCTGGTGGTATTGGGAAAATGTAGATTCTGCTGGAGCAGTGCCCAGAAGCCTGGGACCCAAACTTGAGATGGCCTGTGCTGCTGGGTTTTTTGGAGTGAGCCATCCCTGCAAGCACACTGGGCTGTGCTCCCTCCTAACAGGCCACAGGGATAATCTGACACGTTTGTGCTGCAGCCCACAATCCAGAAAGCTGTGTTATTTATTAGTCAGAGTTGATGTACCTGGCAGGAAATATTTGTTTGTACTAGTGGGAAGCAGCATTTGACTTTATGATGGCAATGCAGGTCTTTTATTAGTAAAACTTAATGTGTAACAGAATAATTCCGTTGCACCTACTACTATGCTGGCATGATTTTGTAGAAAATAAGTTTCTGTTTCCTTGAAGGCCTTATATAAGGCTTAAAACTGGGAATGAATCCAGCGTGTTCGATCACAATAAAGGAGCTGCTTCAGAACAGGCTCTTCTTTGGGAATAGCCGTAAACACATTTATATTTAGGCACTGCTATTATACACAAAACTTGCTGAAGAAACGTTCCCTGAGATCCCTTGCTTTTACTGTGTGCCATGGGGGCTCTGCTCAGGCTAAACCTGTTGTAGGAATTTGGGGGAAGGTTTAAAACACAAGATCATCAAATCCTTGGCTGCTGGCAGGGCTGGGTGTTGAATGGCTCTTTACTGTAAAAAAAGCATTTGTTAAAAAGGCTCAGAAACTTCGGCTGGCATCCTACATATGCAAATGCAGGTGCTGTCCATGTTATATTTGGATTTCAGGGTTTTTCAGATCCATTTCAAGGCGATGGGTAGCAGCTTTATGTGGTTTGATGGCTTGCTTTCATCACCCATTCTCAATTATTATACATGAGATCCACCAGCCCCCTCGAAGCCACAGTGCCTGCAGCTGAGCATCAGCACGCTTGGGAACAATAAGGGGCTGGCATTTGGGAGTTTCTTTCCCTTCTAATTGGGCAGGACCCAAAATTACTCCCTTGCACAGCTCACCCATCAGGCTCCTGTCTTCAACAGGTACATTTCCATCTGAGCAGCGTGAGGATGCGAGATTTGGGGAGATTTGTGACCTGTTTACATTCAGCATCGTTGGCTGTGTGCTCCGGTAGAGTTTTGGAGAGGTACAGGACAAAACATGGGAAGACTTCTGCCTTTGTGGATTGATTTTTAAGGATAATTTGCCATTTTCTTCTTCGCCTCGTTCCTAATGAGCCGAATTGTTAAAATATGTTAATGTAAGGAGACACACGAGGAAGGGTGAAGCAATATACTGACACGTTGGATAATTAGATCATCTCCTGTGCAGGAAAAAAGTCAAGTACGAAACAGGAACAAGAAATGCTTCCCTCCCCCTCTGTAGAGGCACCAGGTCTGGCTCTTTCTGCATTTGTCAGTTGCTTTTTTGGGGGAGAAGTTGGGAGCCTTGTTTCAGAGGGCTGAATTTGTGTGCTGCGTAATGTGTGATGAAACAAAAAATGTCTGTTGCTGGGACTGAATTTGTGAATGTTGTAAGTGGTTAATCAGGTCTTCTCAGGAAAATACTTGTGAATTTTGTCCTGAATAAGCATTAGATCAAGGGGATTTTGTAAATAGGCGTGGGACATTGTGGCTGCCTTTCTGCTAGTATTTGGTGTTTTGGCAAAGCTGTGCTTCATATTTCTATTAAGACTTATTTCTTTGAAATAATAATGTATTCATATTCAGTAAGATCCCAGCCCAGTGTGAGCTGATGCCTGCAGGGAGGGTTGTGACAATACTCCACCTTTACTCACAGGAGTAAACCCTCTCCATGGGTTAAGTTCACTTGTTTGATAAACATAACACTTTGCTTTTGTTCTCTTAATCACTTCCTTCGAAGAGTTAACTTCCTAAGCAGCCACAGATTAGTTCTCTCAGTTGTTTTAATTATTTTTCTTGTCACGCACAGTGAAGGTCTCGTGTTTGTGAAATGTCTTCTTTTATTTTTGTCCCCACTTCCATGGCAGCCTCAGTGATGCTGGCACTGAGAACCCAGCTGAAACGCGCTCTCCCTGCACTCCTGGCATTCATTTTCATCTTTATTTTAAACCAGATTTCACTTTTTTTGAATGGGAGTGCTGCAGGACGTAACACTTTCCTTTCAGGGTGATCCTAGTGCTCCAGAATGTTGCATTCCCGTAAGGGGCACGCCAGAGGCTGTGTAGCAGAGGCTTCCACGTGCTCGCTGCTGAGTAATTTCCTTTTGTATTGCTGACAGGTGACTCAAAGCAGGAGGGAGCAGATGGCCACGTCGTTAGCTGGTGGCCACAGCCTTCCCAGATGAGTTTTGGAATTCCCATCAAAGTCGGGATTAGGCTCAGGATATGCTGGTGGCACAGAGCACCCCAGGGGAGCGTGGAAGAAGAGGAAACCATTCATAGCGACTCATCTCGTGGTTGGGTGAGTCAGGGGTCTGCTGTTGGTGGTCACAAAGGCACGTGGCTGACGACATGGCCTTTGTGCACTCTGCAGGATGCAGACTGTCTCCAAAAATTAATTCTCCCCGCTTGATTTGTCCAGTGAGTTATTTCCAGAAAGGAGTTACTGTATTTTCTGGAATGACTGTTGTGAAATTCTTTCTCCTTTTTTTTTCTTTTTTTTTTTTAAATACAGTGGGCAAGTTTTCAGCTGGTGATTTATCAACAAAGTATTTTACAGGATCATAGTTAAAGGCTCATCTTAAAAAAAAATTACACCCTGTGCAATAGGGAAAGTAAAAGCATCTCTGTTTCCAAGTGATGAAGGAATAACCGAAAGAGCTGATTCTTGGAATAGTAGCTCCATTGGCACTCGTTGGTGATTTCCTGTGCATTTGCTGCAAGAATCGCTCTGTGATGTGAGTAGGTGGTACTAAAGGGTTATTACGAAACCAATTTTCAACCAGACGTTTTGAGTCATGGATGGGGAAGAGGGATAGCAGCTCCGGAGCTTTCTCTTTGTTCAGGCTCTGCTCCTGGAACACACACCCGGGATATTCTGTGCCTGCCTGGAACCAGGCACGCCAGGGGACAGGTGTGGGGTGCTCTCCTTTGAGCACCCCATCCCAGCAAGGGGAGAGGGGCTGTGAGGCAGCACAGCCCGTGCAAGGTGCACACGGAGCAGTTTGCCCGGCTGCCTTTCCAATTGTAAGTATTTTCTCATGGCTTTTCCCAGACGTGGGAGACAAAATGGAGTTGCGTCAGGACGGATGCCTGTGCCAAAACGAGGTGGTGGTTTGGAGTGGTTTGGTTCTGTTCTGGAAGCAGATGGGCTGCCACTGGCAGGAGACAGTTGGCTTCTCCATCAGGGGGAAAAAAAAAAAAAAAAAAGGCAAGAAGAGAAGGGGTGTTTAAGGGAATTGGTCTGGCTCCTAAACCGAAGGAATTGTTGACCCACTGACTCAGTTCTGAAGCATTAGGGAAGCAGTCTTCCTGTGGTTTCTTTTGTTGGTGGCAGATTCAGAGCCCGGCTGGGAGCGTTCGGGTGTGAGCAGCAGAGGAGAGGCTGTTCTGGTACCTGCTGCTGTGGGATTTTCTTGGTGCCAGGGAGGAGCTGAGGTGCTGACGGCTGAGCAACACCTGAACTTTATTTCTGATGCTTCTCCTGATAGTGCATTGGTAAGTTTATGTGCTTGTTTTCAGTGCTGAGATGGTATCTTGCTAAATGTGATTGAGAGAAAGCCCTTCAGCAGCTCTTTGAAGAACTGCTTTCCTTTTTTTTTTTTTTTTTTTTTTCTCCCCACTGGAGCTTTTGCAGAAAGCACTGGCTGTCCTGCCACAGGTTAGGAGTCTGAATGAGAGGGAAACTTTCTTGATCAGGATGACAGAAACAATTTGGAACTGCTTTTTCCTCCCACCTTTCACCTACAAACCTCTGCTGATGTTGGTACTGAGCAAAGGGGATGGTCCAGAGCTCCAGCTTTGGGATCACATCATCCCAGAGTCATGGCTAAACTGTAATTTCTCTGTTACATTGAATGAACAGGGCTCTGGTCTGCTAGAATAAAATCAGATGTTCATCCCTGGAATTAAATCTAATGATACTTTCCCTAAAATTTGCCTAGAATAGAAACGATGTTATTTTTAAGTGGCTCTGTAAAATGCCAAGAAAAAAGATATCAATTAGTGGTTTCTCAAAAAAAACATCCTAAATCATGAACATACTATTGGCTGGAAGGAATCACGTTGGCTGGCAGAGCTGGGTCTGGAAGTTGTGCTCTCTGAATCTGGTGTGGACTCTGTATTTGGGAGGAATTCTCTGGAGGGGGGAGCTTCTTGGGCAAGTAGTTTATTTTTAGTTGTCGATGAAATGAGGGCAGTGATATTTAACTTTCCTTTGGTGCTTTACCAGCATTGTGACTGTGCTTTCCCTTTAGAGAGGATGCTGATATGGGATACTGTAGCTCTTGGATATCCAGAGCATCGTTAGGAATGCTGACATCATTAGAAAATGGGAAAAAGCAGAATAGTGATTATTGAATTTGTCTTGCTCTATGACGTGTCTTCTCCAAACAAGATCTGTAGGAATTGCAGGCTCTCCACGAAGGGAGGGATCCACTGCTGCTGTTATTTCCCTGGATGGTGACACCAGGACACCTTGCCTTCCCAAACCCACTTGTGTTGGCACTTACAGAGAGCACTCAGGGATATTTTTTCCCTTTTTTCCAAAACAGTCACGGAGGAGGAGGCTCTCCACACACCACACATCCCTGCAGAACAGCAAATAAACCCAGTGGTTTAATGAAAAAAAAAAAAAAAAAAAAAAGAAAAAGGAAGGTTCAGCATTGTATTGGGTTTCCTTTCCCTTCTTTAAGTGCTTCCTTTGGATCTTGGGAGAAGAGCTCATGAGAGGGGAGCAGTTGTACCAAAAGGCGTGGGAGGCCGGGTCAGGGAAGAGTCACTTGGTTGTTATGTGGGTGTGAAAAGCCTATGAAAAGGAAAGGGTGGAGGAAAATATTTTACTTGAATTAAACAAATAAAGGGGAACGTTATATGAATTAGATATTCACAGATAGATTTTTTTGCCAAGTATTTTTGTCAATTAACTGCGTATCTCCCGAAAATCATTTATTTAACCGTAACCTTATCAGAATGTTCTCAGGAGGGATTTTTTTTTTTTCCCAAAAGAAAAAAAAAAATCATTGTTTTCTTATCACTTCAGATGAAAAGAAAGGAAGTTGCAGATTTTTATTGCCGCTAAATTGTTAACTGTTAATCCTGTATTGAAGCAGCAGATCAAATTTCCTCAGGATCACAGTGGATCAGTTCCATTTACTGAAAAATCCCAAGCAGGTCCTGGTGGAGGGGAAGCAGTCTTAGATCTTGAGTTCATTGTTGTATATCCACCTGTGGGACAGGGAAGGTTCTGATCTTGAAAATCACCTATTCTTGAAAATGGGTTTTTACCATTGGTGCAGTGCACAGGAATGGTTTGCACCCAAAATATTGAATAAAACCTTATTTTGAAACCTGATTTATTTTTTTTCCATGGAGTCATAGAATCATAGAATATGCTGAGTTGGTCATGCATGCAGTATCTCCTTTTAGTGACAGCTTTGAAAATGTCACCTAATATGATTGAAAGAATCTAAATTATATGTTGCAAAGGTGGTGTTTTTCCATGCCTTTTGTTGTTACCTTGAGCCAGAAAAAAGGCAGCACATGGAGGCAGGTGGAACAGAACTCTGTCTCTGAAGCAGAGTAGTTAAAGTCTAGATTAAAAAAAAAAAAAACTAGAAAAACTGCCTTTATCATAAGTAGTAGCTTTTGAAACACAAGCCATAAATTGCATGTAAGGAAAATATTTGACAGTCCAAAACTGGATGCACAGGTGTGTAGTGTGATGTTTTGTACAAAATGCTGGATGTTTTAGGTCTGGGTAGTGTTTTGATAGTGTTGATTTATGCTGGTATCTCACTGGGATTCCCACGTGGAAGTTCACAGGCTGTTGTTTATTTTGTAAATTTTCAAGGTTTTTTTTATGGCCTGTAGCAATCCAGAGTTTGCAGCTAAAGTTTGCATAGGAAATGGTGAGCTCAAAATTGGACCTGGAAAAGAGGAGTGAGGAGTCTTCCTCTTCCATCACTCTGCTGGAATGGTAACACCAACACCTAAAAGAGAAGAGATAATTGAGGCAAATAAAAATACATGTTTTCCAGCAGCATGAGGTAGGAATGGAAGCCACTTTTGTCAATGCTTTTTCAGGGTAGAGTTGTGTGTGATGGTCTCTGGTGTCTCATCCCCTTCCTTCCTTCTCACATCATAAAATCATAAAATGGTTTGAGTGGGAAGGGGCCTTAAGGAACATCCAATTCCAGCACCCTGCCATGGGCAGGGACACTTTTCACTGGACCAGCTTGCTCCAAGCCCTGTCCAGTCTGCCCTGGAACATTTCCAGGGATGGGGCAGAAATAATCCAGAATTGGATTTATTTCTGCTGCCAAGCTGGGACATCTCTAGGTGCTGCCCTGGTGTAGCAGATGGACACTAACAGGCAGTTTTCACTTCTCACCAAAGTTTGGGCACCTGAACTGCAGCTTTAAGAACCTAAGTGGCTACAGAAATCCCCCACATGACCTGTTACTACAGGCTCAGGTGAGAATGTGCATGCAGTTTTATTGCCAAAACATGAGGTTGGCAGAAGTGAGTCATACCTGGGAAGATCTCAGCTTTGCTCTTTGATTTACTTTTTATCCACCAAGTACAAAAATACTTCCAAGAATACAGGTAGGAATATGCTGTTCTCCTGTTAGGGCAGAGCTCCCACTGGCTCTTTGCTGTGTTTACATAGCTCATAGGATGTATTTTGGAGCTTCAGTATAAAGAGTGCTGTGTATACATTTTATCTAATCTTCAGCGCAGTAAGCATGAGCAATTCCTGGAGCAGGGACCAGAATACAGGGCTCTGCCCCTACTCCTGGGAGTTTCTTTCTCATGGAATCATACTTGCCCTCCAGGGCTTTCTCTTTATGGCTTTGTGAGTTTTGAATTCCTCTGTGAGCTGGCCCAGCTCCAGCAGGAGGGCAGAAAGCAGCTCAGCCCAAGCTCTGCTTGAATCCTGCTGGTTCAGGGACTTTGGAGGAGGGGAAATGAAATGCCCAGCCCTGGCAGAAGTGCCCAGCTTCCCAGGTGAGCTCTTAACCAGTGGCATATTGTTTCAAGGTGACAACATTGTCTTCTGTGGACATGGCTTTGGGTCACCATGGTTGCTGGATGTTGTTTTGCCCTTGGTGTTCCAGTGTGAGCAGAGGGTCCCTGCTCTGCAGGCTTCATGTGTGGTTTCAAGGTCAGCTCCTTCCATCCCTGATGACCAAGTGGCCTTGGAGGGATCCAAACTGAACAGCTCAGTTTGCTGAGCTGGTTTAAAAAAGTGATTTTTCGTCTCTATTTCTTCTCTCTTGGGAAATCAGAGCTGTTCCATCCCATGACAGGACTGCAGGGCTGCTGGTGCTGATGAGGAGGAATTCATGGCCAGAAGCAAAGGAGAAGGTCACACTGTCACTTACAGTGACAGCTGCATGAAGTTCATCAGCATGTTCAGGAAAACTCACCTTCCCTGTCTGTTCATCACAGTAGAGCTCAAGGAAGAGCTAATTTAACCTTTTTCTCAAAACAAGCAATCTCTTGAACAATGTTTCCTGTGTTCCTTTGGCATCTGGATTTTAGGTGTGTGCATTTAACTTAAGTACCTGTTCAGAGCAGAAATACCTAAGAAAAAGGAAAGTACCTAAGATAATACTGTGTAGTGCTAGAGAGGAGTCCATCCCTTGCTAAAATTTCTGGTTATTTCTGATCATAGAATCAAAGGATAGTTTGGATTGGGAGGAACCTTAAATACATCTAAGTCCAACACCCCTGCCGTGGGTGGGGACACTTTCCACTACCCCAGGCTGCTCCAAGCCCCATCCAACCTGGCCTTGGACACTTCCAGGGATCCAGGAGCAGCCACAGCTTCCCCTGGGCAGCCTGTGCCAGGGCCTCCCCACCCTCCTAGCCAAGAATTTCTTCCCAATATCCAATCTCAACTTTAAATCTTACTGTTATATATAAATATATAGAAATTACCAAACTTTATAGAGTCTGATAGGTTCATGGTGTTTATCAAACTGGCATCTTCTCAAACAGCATCAAAAATTATTCTTCTGTTCATACTTTTCACAAAACTTTCTTTGTCTATTATTCCACAAATCACATCCTGTTGTAATCAGAGTCAGGATAGAATTTCCATTGGCCAGCAGGAAAAAAAAAAAAAAACAAAAAAACAAGGAAACCATACCCCTCTATCTGCAGTAGGTTTTGGGGCAGTAATAGGGCAGGCACAGCACATTGGGAAGGATTATCTTTCTACATCCCTCTGCTTTCTACTCTGCTGCTTTGGAGTTTCTTCTCTTCTGCATTTTCCTCCCAATTTTGCTGATTGATTCTTACAGTTGTTGCTATAATCCATTTTTCTCACACAGCCTCCTTTCAAACACCAGCGGTGTGCTCATGCCCTGCATCCTTCTGCTCCATCTTCTTCTGCCTGTGTGCTTACCTATCAACTTGAAAATAGCAAACAAAGCACGTGATCTGAGAAACAAGCTGGTATTTTACCCTAAGGGAAGATTTTCTCAGCGCACAAATCAAGAGTTAAATAGTTAAAAGCTCTGTGTAATATGGATCCAGCCTTGTTTGCACGTAGGAGCAAAGTTATTTGCATACATAAATGTTGACACAGTTGAGCTCTGCCTTATCAAATCCACTGTCAAAAGATGACCCCGGGCGTTCTGCAAGGAAGGTGATGATTGTCTCTTTAATGGCATCAATTCTGTTGTGCCTGTTGAGGAGAGTTCCCCACAACCCTGTCATTACTGAGCCCCCAGTCACATCCCTACTGGCACAGCTCTGCTGGGGAGTAGCTACAGCACCCAGCTACAAGAGCCTCCTTTTAATTGAGCACTGTGATTATCACACACCAATCAGGACGATTGGGTTGCTGCAGAAGTTGGCCAGTCCTGTGCTAGGAGCTCCTGTGGAATTACAGAATCAGAGATGTTAGAGATGGAAAGTGCATTAGATCATCCAGACCTTCATCTTGCCAGTACATGTTTCCTGCTGCGTGGTTTTGGGTGGTTGTGGGTTTGGTTTTTTTGGCTTTTTTTTCCTCCTGCACTTTATGGCTAGAGATAACTCTAAGAACTGGGCCTTCCACTTTGATCCTCTGGAATCTTTCCCACAAAATTTGATGGCAAGATTTTTCTTTGCCTAGTATGTGCCCTAAATTTTTCCATTTCTTTATTTCATAATATTTCATATTATTTCAAGCCTACGTTCTCATCTTTCAGCAATTCTCTCTGGTGTTAACAGCCTGTAAATATGAGTGGAATAGTATTATGTGCTCTTGAATATTAAATGTATCACTTATCTTAAGTGCTGCATGTTCAGTTTTTCAGGATTTGGGAAAATTCTACTGATTGAAGATAGGTTTTAAATTGAACTGCTAATACTATAATTTCTCAGATGCATATTTTATTGTAGTATAAGAGTGGTCTGTTCTGGTGTCATTTGAGAAATTGTTGAAAATTACCTGAAAAGGCCAATTTGAATTGGAAATGAAAATGTTTTTATATGGAGGAGATAACATTTAAGTGATTTTTAACTCCATTGAGGCTTTTAAACTGTGAGGAAGCTGTGTGTGCAGGCAAGTCTGCAGAGGGCATTGCAGGGAAACCAAAAAAACTACTTTTCTATTAGTGACAGAATTAGTGGAAGTTGCAGTCTAGTTACTGGAGTCTTCCCCAGCCCCCCATCCCTGCTTTCCATTCAAGTTCTTCATAACTATTGTTCTTTTTATAGTTTACTCGTTTCTGTGGGATTTGGGGTTTGCCTGTTTGTTGTTTCTTCCTCAGAGTAGTGAACCAGAAGCTTTGGGTGCCCAGAGGAGGTTGTCTCAAAGGTTTTCTTTTGTCTTGACCACTAAGAACTGGATCAGTATCCACCCCCCATCCTTAAAAAAAAATTCAGTGGCTATAAAAAGGAGGTTTTTTTGCAGTCACCCCACGACAGAAGGACAGAGTGGTTGGTGTGAGCTGGCACACAGCCACGCTGGCTTGAGCCAGTCCCTTCAGAGCTGCCCTCTGGTCATGATCCACCACCTTTACCCCAGTCCTCTGCATGTGCCTGAAGCCTTACCTCTGTTTTTCTTTCCAGAATATCCCAGAGGTTGAGAGGGTTGGGTTGGAAGCCTCCAGAAAGGGGGTTTTGGCAGGGTGGGGTGTGTTGGGTGCCTGCTGGAGGCACCCATGGATATGTGACAAAGGCACAGCCAGCACTGCCCAGTCCTTACTCCATCCATCCTCACGCTGTCCAGAGAAAGTGTTTGGCTCATCCAGAAGGGTTGGCAGGAAAGATGAGCAGTGATGGGGCTGGAGAAGGATTTTATGGAGCCTCATGGGAGCACGGAGCAGTAAGTGCCTTCCCTCTGGGAAGCTGATGCAGGACATGGGGATGTTGATGAGAGGCACAGACAGGTGGGTCTTGGGAGGCAAAGTTCCTCTCCCTGAGTGTTTTGGAGGTGTTTGGGGCTCAGTTTGTGTGACTGAGCAGGGAGATGAATGAGGAATGTGGAAATGGGTGGGTTAGGAGTGAGTAAGGGAAAGTGTGAGTGGGAGGGTAACGAGACTGGCAAGTGAGAGAGGAGCTGGGTGAGTGCATGGGGAGGGAGGTGGCAAAAAGTTGAAGTAATGTTCTGGGCTGGCTCTGTGAGGATTCCTGAAAGACTGGGAGCAACCACAGGCAGAGGGGATGGAGAGCTGCCACAGGGGATGTGGGGTGTGCAGGGCAGCTGGTTTGGATGGCACAGAATTTTCTCTGCCTGAACTTCCCTTTGTCTGGGCATGAAGCAAACAGTAACCCTGGTCAGCTGGTCACATGCTGCTGCTGTTCCTGCAGAAAGATGTCAGACCATAATTAGGCATTTGCAAGTTTTTTTCTAACAAAGTCACAGACAGAAATTTTTTGTCTTTATGGTTTATTGCAGCTTGTAGTGAGTGTTCCCAGGAGCTGAAGTGACCCAAGAGCTGCAGGGGGAAGGAGTTACCTGACTAATAATGGTGTGAAGGTGAAGGATGTGCTGGAATTACAAATCTGTGATGCCTCAGCATAAAGACAGCTCCCAAACTTGAAATTAATTCTGCTGAAGGAGATGGGAAAGTAAAGTAACTTTAAATCATCCCCAGACCCTGCATGACAAGGCTTTTATTAGGATATTTAACTAGTAAGTGCTGTAAGGTTGGATGTGGCTCACTGTGAGTAATCTGTACCTGTTTTTATTAATTACTATGCATGGTTACATCCCCAGCTGTGACCTCTCTATGGTCAGGTGCAGCCAGGCTGTTGTCCAAGGTAAGGTCTCTGCTACCCTGTTAAGTCTTACTAGGTTGTACACGGTACATTCTCGATAGTTACTGTAATAGAGCAAGTCCTTTTGGAGCCCAAATAGAGGTGAGTGACTGCAGGAAGTGGCAGGTATTATCTTAGCTGCCAGAAAAGTATTTACTAAGGAATAAATTCATATGCAGTGTTCTGAAAACACCAGTCCCTGCAGGTTTTCAGCAGTAGCCAGATAAGATGCCTCACCTCACCACCCTCAAAATAAAGAATTTCTCCCTAATACTAGCCCTAATCCTGCCCTCTGGCAGTGTGAGGTCATTCCCTCTTATCCTGTCACTCCAGGTTCTTGTCCCAAGTCCCTCTCCAACTCTCTTGAAGCCCCTTTAGGCACTGAAAGGAGCTCTGAGGTCTCCCTGGAGCCTTCTTCAGTCTGATCAACCCCAACTCCCTGGCTTCTCCTTCTGGCAGATGTGCTCCAGACTTTGGACCATTTCAGTGAAATCTTCCTCATCTTGAACATGGTCACCTGTTGCAGAGTAAATTTCCTATAAAGCTTGGAACTGCAGCCAAGACAGCTTGTACAGTAGTCAGTGTTTACTCATTTTTTAAATCCTAGACAAATCCAGAAACAATTTGCTGTACTTAAGCAGATGTTTCTTACAATTAAAACAGCCCAAATCTCTTGCTGATGTTCAAATGCTGTAGTAACTGTACAAAATAAAATCCAGAGGAACGTGGGGGTACGTTTAATACAAGCCTGTTGGGTTGTAGATGTGTCAAACCCTCAAATTTGCATTCCTTACATAAGCAGAGATCCTGGTGGTGTTTACACGTGCTTTGGGAACTGCAGGAACTGAACTGCTTTGTCAAATAACTCTGCTCCCAATTGCCACCTGTGGGTCTGCAGGGACACTGTTAAAATATTTACAGTGGCAGGACTAACTAAGTTTGTTTATTGTTCTTCTTGATATTCAAACTTATCACAACAATCATAAGAGCAGCGTGAGACCGCTGTGGAAGTGTGGACAGATTCTGAGTGCACACAGGAATGAGAACCTTGAAGTTTCCCTTCTGGCTAATTAAAAGTTTGTTTTTGTTAGTGACAGGGTTGTGCAGCATTTGCAGTAAGCCTGCTTTGTCTTTGGCCATTTTTTTCCATATGGGTGTGTTCTTCCTTTTCATTATGTTGTTTTTCTTTCCTTTTTTTTTTTTTTTTTTTTTTTTTTTTTTTTTTTTTTCCCTTCCCTAACACAGCCACTCCTTTTATTTTAAGAATAAACGAGCTGCTTGGTGAGCAGAAAAAAACCAAACTTTCATAAACACCACGGTTCTGATATGTGTAATCCTTTATTACCTGTAGGGGCAGGTGCAGGAAGCTGCTGCAGGAGTGGAGGTTACTGACTTTTCCAAGGCTTGGGTTACATAAGGGGTCAGTGTGTTGTAGCTGCTACAGTGAAAGTTGTGAACAACATGATCAAAGGTGCATTGATGAGAAATAAAACCTTTTGGCTTGGTTTGTTTCACTTCATTCTGCCCCAGAGAGTTCTGAGCCTTCCAGCTCATACTTCAGCCACCACACTGATAGGAAGTTACAGGATCACAGGATGGTTTGGGTTGGAAGGGACCTCAAAAATTGTCTTGTTCCAACGCCCTGCCATGGGCAAGGACACCTTCCACTATCCCAGGCTGCTCCAAGCCCCATCCAGCCTGGCCTTGGGCACCTCAGGGATGGAGCATCTTCTCTGGGCAGCCTGTTCCAGTGCCTCACTACCCTTCTAATGAGGAATTCCTCCCTGATACCAAACCTAACCCTGCCCTCTGCCAGTGGGAAGCCATTCCCTGTGTCCTGTCACTCCATGTCCTTGTCCAGATTCCCTCCCCAGCTCTCTCAGAGCTCCTTTAGGGGGGAGAAGGCTGTTTCAAGGTCTGCCTGAAGTCCCTACATACTATCTTAAATTTGTTTCCTGCTGTTGTAAAATGGATTTTATTACTGGAGGTTCTGTCTTCTAATGCTTTCATTACCCAGTTTTTCTGTTTGCTGCTCAAGAGAAAGTGAAGGGGGAACCACTCACTTGATCTCAGCAAACCAGAAAGCAGCAGTTCATGGCTGTAGTGGCTGCATAATGCTGAGATAATGTCTGTAGGAAAGCAACCCGACAGCTTCAAGAAATAAGATTTTTTTTAAAAATTAGGTTGTTTTTGGTTTTTTTTTAACATGTTGAAACCATTTAAATTGCTGGAAAGGGGTAGGGCAAGGAGGGTGGTAAAAAATACATCACCCATCCCTTGTGATTTTGTGGTTTTGTCTGAATAATTTTTTTTTTTTTTTATTCCCTATCATCAACGATGCACTTCAGTTGTGATAGCTGCCCCAAGAACGTGACTGCATGCAAGATATCTCATTTGCCTAATATTAAAAATATGTGTGTGTAATAACATTTTTTTCTAGTTCTTCCCATCTGGAAGATACGTCACACACCTTTGCATTAAAATTCATAGCATCCTTTTTACATATTACAGTGCTTTGTGATGGAGACTGTGCATGGACTTGTTAATTTGCAGTTCTGAGCTGAAAAATAGTTCAAGGCAGTTTGTTATTTATTGCCAGAAATAAGTTCTCGCTATTTGTCTGTCTTAGTCTGATAGAACCAATACATTTGTGAGAGGCAATTTATCTGCTTGAAATGTTATGGTTCATTTACCAGAAGAAATGCTGAGCAACTAATACAAAGTGAGGGGTTTGAACACCTTCTTCCTTCAGTCCTTCAGGAGATGCCTGGAAGCTTTAAGGTTTTGGTCTGAAATTTGTGTAGATCAAATCCTAGTGGTATCATAGCATGTGAATTCCTGTCAAAAATTTGTCTCAAAATGGTACAGCTGCTAAAAGATAATGGTCGTGCCATGTGGATTAGCAAGGCTGCATTCTTTCTTGAGTAAACTTAATAAAATTGTGTCAGAGAAAAGGTGCTGTTGGGATTACAGTATGTAGAAAAGGAGCTTCTGAGCTGCTTGTGTACTTGAGATATGTTTAGTGATATGGACTGGCTAATACATCTCCATTTAAAGTGTATCACCATCCTTTGAAAGGCATGATTTTCAATGTGGCAGGCCAGCAGGAAGCACCTGCATGCTTAATTCCAGCTTGTGGTGACATCTTCTGGATGCTGAGCACTGGGAAAAGTTCACCTGTTATTTGAGTGGTTGATCGAAAGTTGGATTTTTCTGTGGCATTATCCACAGTCAGCGTAGTAATAGGACAAACAGTCCAAATCTGCTGTCTCCCAGGCTTGTTGTCTCAACTATTACAAGATCTTCGCTTTTCAAAAGGCTTTAAAAATATAACGATGCAAATTTGACCTGTATTTATACCAGCGTGTTTGGAAGAAGCCCATCAAATGATTTCCACGCTGTTTTCAGTGTCTCTCCACTTTATTATTCTGAGAAAATTCGATGCATCTGCAGCGTGCACGATTGGTTTTCTGATATGCAGATGCACAGCCTCGCCTATCTGCTGGAATCAGTGTAGCAACCGCTCTTACAAAGGCTGTGACAATGTACAGCCTCCTATCTGAGAACCAGATCAGACTGAAATTGGGACTGGCTCCAAAAGGCAGAATACTGCAATCAATCTGCTCACTGTGTCAGCACTGAGCTCCGTTCCTGGTGCGTGCACGGCAGGGAAGGGAAGCGGGAAACGCGCTCGCATCCAGCACGGATCCCTGAGTCACGGAGCGAGAGGGGCCGGCTGGCGGTGACGGGAGGTGCTTGAGGGTTCCCGTTCCTGCAGGCGCTGTGTGGGCTGGCAGAGGTGGCAGGCGCTGCTCTGAGCCCGGGTGGCACTCAGGAAATCTCTGTGTGACAGTGCGGATGCCGTGTGACTTCCCTGTTTGCACTCAGCCCGTGTCTGTGAAGTGACAGTGTCACAGTGTCCTGGCTCCTTGGCCTCTCGAGTCACGACCCTGGTACCAGCGGGGATTTGTGGAGTCAGGCCCTTGCAAAACCACACTTGAGTGCTGCTGTGTTCAGGCTGGGGTGACCTCTTGCCCAGGGCTGTGCATTTCCTTCCCTGTCCCTGGTTCTGCTATTCTGGGCTGTGGGCTGGCACCGCTCATCCGGCGGGCATCACTCCGGGGGCAGGTGGGCTTCCTGCTGCATGGCTCACCCTCCACTAAACCCCCTCATTCCTCAGTCCCTCAGATCCCTTCTGTCCTAAAATTGGCTCATTCTTGGGACAGTCATCCACCCATGCTCCTGGGAGAGAGGGACCCGTGTGCCTGATGCCGCTCGGGAGCGCAGCGTGTTCTGCACAGCAGCGGGGTCATTTTGGGGTTGTAACACCAAATCTTTCAAAAGTAATCACACTTCTAGGAGTGATTTAAGCTCTCACGTTTCTGGGTGAAAGCCAGTTGCCAGGGTTTAATCTCCATCCTAAAGCCCTGCTGGTAAATCTGATCTGACAGTTCTGCCTGCATATGGGGGGAAACACCAATAGCAAAATACCTTCCCTGATCAAGAGCAGTGGGACCTTCAGTGCCCACACTGAAAATAAAAACATTTTAAAGGATTTATAAAGTTGTTCTTGCACTGTAGATGCGCAGCAGAATCCATGGATGGGGTTTGGCTCTCATATAATTATATTTTTCAATAGTAAACTGGGATGCAAAGGAACTTACTGCAGCTGGAACTCTGCTGAAGAAAATCATTGGATGCAACGCCAGGAACTTTTCATGACTGTGATTACAGCTTGTTGCTTGCACTTCCCATATAACTTAGAGTGTCACAAGCACTTATATTTATCCATTAAGCTTCTTTTTTTTGGTAAATTAAAAGTTTTGGTTATGTTTTCCCATGGCTATCTAGTAAGTACTGAGTTTCTTTTAGGGAAGTGGGGGGACAAAATGTATTTTGAGCCAAAATACTATGGAACCTAAGAAAATAGGATTTCTGTTCTTACTTGCCAGTTTTCTTTCTTACTTTTATCGTGTCTTGGTTTAAAAAAAAAATCAACAAGCTTATTGTGATGCTGTTGATTAGGCTTCAGCAGAGATAATAAAAGTATAGTGTCCCTTTGTGAAAGGAGTTTTTAATTATTGTTAATTGTACTTGCCAGCTTCATTTCTGAAGGGAAACGGAGGTGACCTCATCCTGAAAGTTGTCAGTCTCATGCTGGTGTCATTCACTGCCTGGAAAAGAGGTTGGGGTTTTGTTCCTTGTTGCTTCTTTTAATGAGGAGCTATCCACAGGCCTGATGGGCTCTGTGGCTTTGGGAATGCTGTCCAAACTCTGCTTCAGTAGCAGGCTTGTTCCTGAGACGTTAAACTGAGTTGTATCTTAGAGACTGAGAGTCTGAGACTCAGCAGAGTCTCAGAGCTGTGCTCTGCCCATTCCAGTAACATCTCTGGCAGCAGCCCATACAAAAGACTTTAGGGAGAGGTGATGGAGTCCTTGTGGAGGACTATTACGGAAGATTCAAAAGGTTATTTCTGCTCTTTCATACTAATCTAACAATCTTGGGTGTTTCCATTATCTATACAAAGGTTTAATTTCTTAACCCTTCTTCAGTCTTGGCTTCAGCATATTCTTGTGAGGTCCCCACTTCACCTGTGCTTTGCATTTAAACCGATGGTGAGAAAGATTTCCTCACTCTTTGGAATGCAAAATGTGCAGGGCAGTGGTGGCTGTGTGTCTGGGGAGGTTCCAGGGTATCAGGACAAGTCAGCATTCAGCTATGGCCACGATGTAAATGCCAAAATATTTACAATCATTTTAGTTCACTGAGCATCTCCATATGTCGGGAGAAAGATGAAGAGGATATGTTTTTGTCTCCCTTCACTGTTGTGTATTTCTTAAGCTGTTACCTCGTTTCATCTTAAATGAACCTTCTCTGAAATACCCTGAACTTTTCAATTCCATTTCAGTTCACCCAGTGCCATCTGCCATGGTGTCTGCGATGTATTTCAGTCCTGACGAAATCCCCCTTCCTCAGCGGTACCTCCGCGCGCTGTCGTAAGGATGATGTGACAAGCAAAGCTGGCAAGTTGTTCCCACCTTTGTTGCCAATTATAAAGCAGTGTAAAGAGGCAAATTCTTGACAGCCTGTGTCCTTAGAGGTGTTTGAATACCTAACTCGTAGTGAAATCATCAGCAGGGAGGCTCTTGAGCATCCCTGAAGCTCTGGGCTGGGATCTCTGCTCACCTTTTTCCCTGACATTCATCACTTCTCTGCCTGACTCAGATGTGTATTTAAAGCTGCTGATTATTCATCAGCATCAAAACATTTGTAGATGCAAGGAGCACAGTTCCCTGTAAAAGGGAATAAGCTTTCAGCTGGTTTGTTTTCAAATCCTGGAAAAATCTGCAAGGTCGGTGAGCCTGGCATGTGTGGTGGGTCTTCTCACAGCTGCCAAATGTGTTAGGGACTGTGGTCTGGAGCTCCCACTTTATCTCATTCCTTTGCTTTCTGCTGCTCATTAAAAGATTTAAAAAGAATTAAAATCTCAGTGGTGTGAGATGTTCAGGCTGTCTGAAATGGTTTTCATTCTGTGGCTCCCAGATTTTGTTCAGGCGAAAGGAGCTGAAATTTTCCTGAAGCAAACCACATTTTTCAGTAAAAACACTGAGCACTGAATTCAGGTCACCTCAGACTGACTCTACTCAGTCCTTCCTTTGCTATCTTAGGGTGAGGATTGCAAGAACACCTTAAAGGATTGTCCTGAAAATTATGGTAGTTAGCAGTTCTGCAGGCCTGCCAAAATACATATTAAATGCAAGTATTTTTAAGCCTTTTCACCTTCCAGAATTGTTTTGGTATCTTGTTCTGGCATCTTGTTCTTCATCCTGAACAGAAACACAGGAGACTGATATCTTGTCTCATTCTCACAAACCAATGCAGAAATTGTGGCCTTTCAAAATATTCCTTGAATCACTGCTCTGTATAGCTGGGACTCCCAGGTTTCAAAATGGAATAAAGAACTGTTCCCAGCAAGAGTAAAAACACAACACAGCTCCTCTCCTGTGTCAGACAAGCTTTTCGTGGTGTGTTTTGGAAGTACATGTTTCACATGGGCACAACTAGCTCTTGATTTAAAAAAAAAAAACAAAACAAAATTACTTGAAACTACTTAGGGGCACAAATAAATGACGGCAAGAATACCAGAGGATTGAGCAACAGGCAAAGGACATGTTGTTTCCTTTAAGAATTCTGACTAGAAATGACGTCACTGAGATAGTTTGGATGTTTGTGAGCACTACAGGACTTGGAAAGGGAAAGCAAATCGGAAAAACACTGGGAAGCTGAACAATTTGTTTTGTTTTATGACTCCCTGGTCGTTTAATGAGGGAGCTATTACTCATGCACTGTCACTGCACATCTAGAAAATTCCTCTGGGTTTAAAAACTGGCAGGGAAAAGTAGTTTCCTAAAAAACACTGAATTAATGAGATAAAACCCATTGCTCAGGAGTCCCTAAGAGGAAGGGTCGGAGGCGGGGCTGTGCAGGGCTCACGGTGTGTTGGAAATCTCCCCAGGGGATTTCAGAGAGCAGATAGAGCTGGCAGGGATTCAGGGAAGTGATGCAGCAGATAGGCTCAGCATCTGTCTTTCAGGATACAGGACTATGGGTTTGGGCAGAAAAAAACCACAGGTTTGATTGGGGCATAGTTGCCAATCCTTCCCCTCCATTCCTTTGCATCTGAAAATACCTGAGACTGGGGTGTTTAAAGGAAGAGGTTTGTACCCATGGGCAATGATTATATTAATATTGACACATGAAGTGAGGGCTATTGTATTTAAAGAGAAGGAAAAGAAGTATTTGTGGTGTGGGCTTGATTGTACAGCTTTAAATGAATTTTCATGCTTTCATAATTTGTATTCCTATGGTCTGTCAGACTTCTGACTTCTTGCTTTGAGTCTGCATTGTTTTGTAGATCTGTATGGTATTTTACAGTGCAGGGCAGTGCAGTTTGCATTTTTACTTCAGTTATTTTAGCTGGTTTAGCCTATCTTGTCATATCCACACAAGGCACACATTATCCTCACCTTAACTGGAAACCTAATTCAACTTTCATGTCCCTGCGGGCAGGATGAGAGTTGTTCCAGTTAGGTATTGTAGAGAGCACAGTAAGGAGAGTGCTGCTGCAGTCTGGAAATGCAAGGGAATATTCCTCACCAACCCCCGATACAATTATTCCCTTGTAGCTGAAGTTACTGTAACTCCTTTTGCCAAAAAATGCTGATAAAGCTGAGGCTATTAAGAGGAATATCCTTAAGGAGTCTGGAAAGTGTGATGTAAGGATTAGTAATAGAATTAGCAAACTGTTGTAGCAGTTCTGCTACAGCACCTCAAACATAATCATCATTCCTTGTCTCACTGCAGTGCTGTGCTTAGTCTGAATCAGTTTTGTCTTCTCTCTATTACTGTGTTTTTAAGCACTTTAAAAATTCTTTTAATTATTCAATTTTCATCAAGAATATCACCAGTTTTCCATATAGATGCAGAATTAGTTCAGGAAGGGTTGTGTTTTTTAAACTTCAGATCAAAATGGTGCTTAGCTGTGTCCCCCTGTACATGAAACATACACCCCCTTTGGAAATATCCAGTACTGAGCTTTTAAAGCTTATATAGATGCCCAGCTTATTCTATCCATGCTGGATTTTTGCCCTTGGGTGTGGAACTCAGCTGCCTGGGCCAGAATTAGGAAATGCTTCCTACATGGGATGCCAAAAAGTCCTGAATCACGGGGCAGAGCCCCATTTCCACCAAAATTGGACAGAATGAGACTGAAAAGGCTTGGGGGACCCTTGAGTGTTGAGAAGGTGGCAGGGGTATGGGTGTCATGTAATACTGGAATCAGAATAAGCACTGTAGAGAGAGAGACTTTAAAGGGATGTTGTTTGTGATATACTAGGCAGGGATTTGGGCATCAGCTGCCCTGAGGTTGTGTGTGCCTGGCAGGGAGCACAGGGAAGCTCCATGTGGAACAGCCTGTTGGGTACCAGGAGCCACACAAACCGTGCAGAGATGTGTTCAGTCTCACATTTTGCATCTGTGCTGCTCCAGTTTTCCAGGGGGTGTGAAGGTGAAGGCTGAACAGGCACAGAGAGAAGGTCTCTCCTGCTTTTCAGGTGGTGCTTCCGTGTCCAGTGGGAGATGGTGACCACCAGGGCCTCTGTGCAGCCTTGTTCTGGAAAGGGCTCTGGTGCTGGCATGGATTTTGGTGGATTTCAGGCTCTTCCAGGGCACTAAGTGGTGTTTAGCCTGCTTTTTGACTGTAGAAAAGTCTTAAGTGAGGAGTGGGTTCTCTAACACCAGCTGGGACACCTTTGACTGGGTACAGCACATGCTGATGCCACAGCAGCTACTGAATAGAAAGTTCTATCACTCCAGAGCCCAGGCACCTAAATCCTGCCAAAACCCAGGCAGAACTGAGACAGGCCACGTGGCTGATGGCTGCAGGGGACACTGTGGACAGCCACACCCTGCCTGGTGCTGCATCACCCACAGAACAGGACTGGTCTTCCCAGAGCTCCAGCCCTGGAACAAATTTATGGCTTGTTTCTGATGGAAACCTAACTTAAATTTTCCTGTTAATGAGGCTGTAATTGCAGTCCATTACTGTGATGATGTTTCAGCTGGACTCTCTCCTTGGCTGAGGGTGCATCCAGTGCTGTTTTCCCTCTGTGCTGGAAGGGGTTGCTCCCACCTTGGCTCTGCTGCAGGTGCTGCCTGACACCTGCATCCCAACACCCATCCAGAGCTCTCCTCCCAGCTCCTGCCTTACACATGGACTCTGGAGTGCAGATATGTTCAAGGGACCATCAGGTTTTATATTTAGAGACTTACCTCTTCTGTTTTTTTCTAAAGCTTTACTCTGTCGTGTGCAGCTGGCGTTACACAGCACATACTTTATTATCCCAGTCATCACTTCAGCCATTTAATCCTTTTAACCTTCACAGTGGCTACAGTAGGAGTTATGGGGAGTGAATTTCCTCTTGAGTGAATTTCCTTGGCCACTGTTAAAACCACAAAGAAATTCAGAGTAGTTCCATGAAAAAAGAGATCTCTTGATGAAACTGTTTGCAGAGAACTGGAAGGGGTGAGAGGTGTGACAAGTCAGTCCAGCTGCAGGGAAATGGCTGTGGGGACATCACCATGGGCTGGCAGCTGCCACATTCCTGCACCCAACATCCCAGACCTGTTCCAACCACAAAAAAAGTTAATTCAGAACAGTCAGCCCTTCTGGGCAGGGAAAGGACCTTGCTGCCAGATGCTATTTGTGTTGTACATTATCTCCATAGGTTCTGCGCCTGTCTTTGCTGCAGTTTTATTTTCTGCCTTCAAAATTCCTTTTTTCTCGTTGTGTCTAGTAAATTAAATTGAATTTGCAAAATAGTGACAAAGTGACATTAGGATGTGCCTGTTAACACAGGAGAATAAATTAATTACACGCTGTGAACTAACTGAACTCATTTAGTAATTGATGAATTAACTTAATATGTCTGTTACAAACAGGAGAACTTGAATGCTGGCAGAATAAACAGTGAAATCTCTCATTGACTGAATCATAAGGGTTTTTTTAGGTTTATTTTTACTTAGTTCAGTAATGGCCACATTTTTAGAATTAGGGAGTCATACCAGTCATTTACAGTTGAGGGTTCACCTCTGTGGTTCCATCCTACACCACTTCCAGACTTTGATGTTTCTAGTTGCTTTTTCTTAACCAAATATTAACACTAGTTCTTCATCCTTCCTTTTTTACCCTGGTCAAACTTTCAGCAGCATCAATAATTTTTCCATTTGACATCCCATCCTGACTGGATGACCCTGATTCTGGGGGTTTTGTGGTATTTCTTAATCATATTTTTAATGTACACTGTGATGTTATGTTCTCTGTGTGCACATTCTGCATCTTCTCTCTTCCCAGATTTCCACTGTAGAAATGAATTTGATTATTCTCTGTAGTCAAGTTCCAGACCTGCACCTGTGTGCATCTTGTTTTCCTTGCAGGATGTTTGTGTGGCTTGTGCACGTGGATTGATAGCAATCTCCTGCAGCTCAGTTCTGTGTCAACAGAAAGGAGCTTTCTCCCTGCCAACCCTCTGTAAATGCCACAAAAACACCTTTGTATTTAAGCCTCTATTTTAAAACTTTTATCTTCCTATGATGTCTACAGTAGAAAGGCTGTTAATCTGCCTTTATATCAGGTTTTATTGTCTTATTATTCCTTATACTTTCTCCTTTCTTAATGTCTCTCTTTCTTGCCTCAGGCAGTAAACTAGACACCAAGCTCATTTTACTCTGTTTTATATGAAGCCTCTAGATGAGAGTGTTTTGATCCATGGCAGGGATTCTGTCCTGCTACACTAGTTTCCTTCCTTGGAAACCACTGGGAAGGTAAATACCTACTGCACAAAACTGAGTTTCTCAGGTCACAAAAAAAATCAGAACTTCATCCATCCTTTAGTGCTCCAGTTTTGAGATGCTGACCTTGTTCGTAGCTTTAAAAGATGGAGCCAGTTGTAGGGAGGAGACTGAAAAAATCACAAGTAATTTGGATATGTGTACGTTATATGTTCTGATGAGCAGGAATATATTTTTCTAGTGCAACTAAAGTTGTTTAATGGATGTTGTAGATCAAAGCAAAAACAAATTTATTTTCAGAATCCAACAGCCCCTTTTCCCATCCCTTGCCTGGCTGTGTTCAATACATGGAGCATTGTGTTGCCTGATTAGCTCTGTAATTTCCATGGCGTGTGCCAGCATCAGTGTTCATTATTGAAGCACAATGTCTGCTTTTATCCTCATGATGTGACTGTCCTGTCACAGAAGTCACATGCACAAACTGAGTAGTAAAAGGGGTTCAGGAGTAAGGATCAGTAAATACTCTAAGCTGTGCATGGTTGTGCGGATTTAATTGATTCCAGCACTGCAAGATCCTCACCAGTTTATCGAGATGATCCTTGCTCAGTAAAGATCCCTCTCATCTCCTGGATCTTCCAGTCCCTAGCATGGCTAACAGGGCATTGATCAATCCCTAAAATCTTTATTTTTACCATAATTGTGTGACTTCTCTGCATTTCATGAAGGGAAGCTGAAGTGGAAATGCAAACACGCATTTAAACAAGCAATTCTATAAATTCCAGGTGCTGATCTCAAGAGGGCATCTTGCATATGCCAGAGGAAGAACATCTTGTTTGAGGGAAAACCTGCTTATAAATCTGTGCAAATTGAAAGGTAAATAATTTCTGTTTCCAGTACATTGATGGAGTAAGATCTCTGCGCTGGTTATTTTTCCTGCTATGAAGCATGTAGTATATAAATGTATTTGGCATATGTATTTGTCACTGTGCAGCAGCAGAATGTAGGAAGTGAATAGATTTAAAAAATACTGATTTGTGCTTCACAGAATCACACAATGATTTGGATTGGAAGGGACCTTCAAGACCATCCAGTTCCAACCTCCCACTGTCCCAGGCTGCTCAGTGCCCCATCAAGCTTCTTTGCTTCTTCAGCATAACAAGGAAGGGTTCTGAAGTGCCTTAGTTCACTCTGAAAATATTCCTGGCTTGGGTTTCAGGGTTTTTTTGCAGTGTCATACGTGATGGGAGGAGTACAGAATATTTGTCTTTGACTGAAATGTCCTCTGCAGTGAGTTCCTGAGGCGTGGGAATTAACCTGAGGTTAAAACTTGAAGTGGTCTGATTGAACTTCCTATCTTTCTTAATTGTTATCTTCTTTCTGTGTGATAATTTTAATTTCACTTCCTCTTGGGTAATGGTGGAGCTGTCTGACTTTGTGTTATATCAGACAAAAAAAATAGAAACACAGACTAATAAATGTTTTTGTGCTGGTTTTTTTGTTATTTTTTAGAGATACAAGAGCAATTCCTTCCAGGTCACTTTGCATGCTCTGACAGCCAAAGTGCCATGATGATGTGTGGAGCAGCACAAATTAACCCAGTGCTTGAGATAAGCAGAGGCGTGAGCGGGTGCCTGGTTTTGAGAGCTCACTTGGTAGGGACACAAGTGGCTGTGGTCCAGCTCCAAGGGTACAAACAGCAGGTGTGGCTTTGGAGTGCTTCATGACAGGGGCATTTCTGCTCAGGGGTGGGATTAGAGCTTCTACTGCAACTTACATAACAGCCACAGTGCCAGGGTGGTTGCTAAAAATGATGCTCGTTGCTCTTAGGTCCCAAAAGCTGTAAGTCAGAAGAACTATTTTAAGATGAGGAAATGTTTTTGTGTTTTATTCTTAATGGCCATTGTTTTTCTCCCAGACCCCACTGAGATAATTTTAAATGTGTAAGGCAGCAGTGGCAATGAAAATAAGTGTTTTTATAATCTAAGACATGGACAATCAGCAGTGAGTTCTGTTGTGGGTTGCTGCTTCATTATCATATCCTCATTAACATACCTCAGCAATCAACAGGAATTACGTTTTTTATTATGGCTGTCCTGTCCAATTTCTAAAACACAACATCAGCTGCTTTTATCCAGCAAATGGTGATCCATTTGGGGAAAAAAAAAAAAACAAAAAAATCAACAACACTATGTTCCTGCTTCTGCTGCCCCAAAGGCTGGTGTTTTGCAGAAGGAGCAGTCAGCTGCTATGGTGATGGGCACAGGGTGGGAATGTGGACAGAAATAGAGGGAGGCTGAAGCCAGACTGTTCCTGCTTCCTTATGGTTTCAGTAGCCCCCTCTGAATTATATGGAGACTGCTTCCAAGGATTTCGCAGGTTATTTGTGGTTTTCTGCCTCAGATTCTCACAATTAGCACAAAATAATGCTCAGGCAGAAAGGAGAGTGAGATTCCCAAATGGATAATGTTTGTACAGGATGTATGTAATTCCCTGCAGAGCAGCTTGTGCCCGTTGTACTGGGATTTGGATGCACAGAAATCTCCCTCCTCCCATCCAGACTGAAGTCAGTTTTTGGTAATGCATAATTCATATCCTGAAGCCTTTGTCACAAAAACATCTTACTGCCTTTCCCCCAGCTTGCTAAGCCTGCTTTTATATTTTTAGGATTTCCTTCCCTGCTAATCCCCAAAATCAGCCTGATGAGGTTTCAAAACAGAGTTCAGAGTAAATCTGAGACAACTTTTACGTCAGGGATGTTGCTCTGTGCAGCAGGTGATTCTCTGGCACCTGCTCTTTATGGATTCTGCCTCCAGAAAGAATTACTTCCCTGTGGCACCACTGCCACAGTCAGTGCACAAGTGGACTGCAGCTCCAGGGATTCTACCAGGAGGCTTGGGTGTATCTTTGGATACATCTCACAGGGAGTGCCTACACACACATTCTGTTATGAAACAAAGCAGATTTTTTCTGGTGAATTTTTGGTGAGCTCTAATCCAAAATTACTCTTTCCATAGGGAACATGATGCCTGTATTTAGTGATGGGTTAGTGGCACACCTCGATTTCCTGTTCTGACTGTGAGTGAGCTCACACAAGTACAATCTGTGTAAAACCTGGAGGAGAAGAAAAATGATTCTCAAGTTGTGTTTTAATTCATCTCTTTGCAGAACAACGCAGAGGGGAGTAATTCAAACAGCTCTGGGGTTTTCTTCTTCCAGATTCTGAGGACAAACCTGTGAGTAGTGAATTGTTACAGAAGTACACAAATAAAGCTGTACATGGTGTAGAGGCTGATTTTTCTCAGGTACAGCACATCTGTATCAGCTGTTGTAAATACCTTGGAGCCATCAGGCCTTTCCTGCTCTAAGCTTTGAGGAGCTTTGTAAGCACAAAGATAAATGCATGGTGTGCTTGCATAATGGGTAAATTGGATATTTCACTGGTGGGAAATAATTGCCTTCATTTGAAGGCACTTTGCCTGTTCCAGAGGAATGTTCCCCAGATCTCTTGACTTCATAGCACTTCTCAGTGCAGCTGAACAAAGCACAGGAAGGAATGTGAAGTACTGTCATCAGTGTAGGAATCTTTTCAGTACAGCTTTGTCATTATTTTCCTCCCAAATGACCCAAATGCTTTTTTTTTTTTTTTTTTTTGCTTACTGTTTGTATCAATCCATCACAGACCTTCTGATGATTTTAAATTCCAGCTGTGGAGGCTTTGATTGTTTCTTGCACGTTGCTCATTTTAAGTTGACAGAATTGCTCAGTGAGAGAAATTCAAATGGGAAAATTCAGGCAAATAGGCCTGTGGGGAAGGTTTGAGCCTTGAGTAAAAATCCAGTAAAACTTGAGTAAGAAGCTGAGAGTTCAATGTATTGATTTTTGTGTGAAAGTTCAAGAACTGTGTTTCCTTGCAGGCTGAAACTCATCTCAACTCCTCATGACCAGCTGAGCAAGAGAGATGGGATTTGATGCTATCCAAGGTGTAATTCCACAGTTCATGTCTTTTGCTAGTGCCAGCTTAATCAGTTTCTGCCCACTCCCAGCCATCCATTTCCAGCTCAGCAGCAATGCAGTGCTCTTCCCTGACTGTGTGGAAAACCAGATGACTGAAAATAACTCGGTCAAGAAAAGAAACGTTTCATTTTTTGTTCTTTGTATTAGAATCATTTGAATGAATTTCATGGCCCACAGGCAGTCGTATTGGTGCTGCTGAAGGTGACAAAAAGTGCAGCATCAGAGGCAGCAGTGAGCACTGGAGGGTGTCCCAGTGCTGTGTGATCTTGCTGTCAACAAAAATCTGCTCTGGGACCATATCCTGAATGAAGGGCTTTGACTAGCCACAGGATTATTTATTGAACTGCTGCTTTTCATTTATTTTATTAAGGAAGATTAACATCTCCTTGTTAGGGCAGGTTTATTTTTTTTTACTTGAGGAGATAAACCATCTCTGTGAGAAGTCAGTCAGCTTTGTGGACAACCATGAATGTCAATAAAGTCTTGGCAAACACAGTAGGTATTTATTCAGCCTTGCAAATTAAAAACATTTTTCCTGCTTGTTTAGTGAAGGGAACAAAAAAAGACAAATTACAGAGCGGATGAGCTCTCTTGATAGTTGGAATTCATTAAGCTGGTGGTGAAAACGCTGGGGGATTGATGGTGCAGAAAAAGAAAAGATGAAGCAGCTTTTCCCCAATAGCTGTGGTTTAAGTTCAAGTTGAAAATGACCAAAAAAAAAAAAAAATCCCTTAAAGACATCTGTAACTGACTTCACAATCCCAGTTTCTATCTGGGTAGACAGTTCTTTCTCACTGCAGTTAGTATTAATTGGTTTTTCAGTTGACAGATAATTTCTCAGTGGCTCCTCCATCTCCATCATGCCATGGGATGTCTGCAGCAGCTCATAAATGAGATCCATGGCCAGACATTAAGTGAGAAGTTCACACAGTCCCTTCCCATGGTACAGACAGAGCCTTTCTGCAGACTTGTCACTCTGTCATCTTCCCTTGGCTCCACATTTTATTATTTAAAAAAAAAGGGATTTAAAAAGTTGCAGCAAGTTGAGCAGTTTGTCAGATGTGATGTTCTCACAGGCCATTGTCTGCAGATTCCAGGCTGGCTCTGCCTTTCAGATGGATCGTAAAGCTGTCATGAGTGCAGCTCTAACAAAATCCATTTTCACAGCTCCTGTTATGGCAAGGCATGGAAAGGAAGCAGTAGGACTCATTTTTTAATGAATTTCCTGTACAGAATCATGGAAGTCTTTCCAAGTCGCACCCAGTGCATGTTCTCTGTGATTGTCCCTGATTAATGGGATAAAGTGTCCACAGTTGTCACTTGGAGTCACAGATAGTTCTCATGTCATTCCAAGTGCAGGAATTCTGCAGGAGTTCATCCTTGGAAGAGAGAGGGTTCCCTAGTAAGTGTTTAAATGCAGCTAAACTACCTGTAAATCACTAAAATTATTCAACAGCAAAACAAAGCCTTCATAAACTTTGTTCTTGCAGTGCTTTAATTGCAGACAAAACTTTACTCATTCAAGTGATCCCATCAATGTCAAATAAAAACATGAATTATGAAGCTTGTAAGATTAGAGCTTAAAGTCACTGACATGTCATTGCCATAATTTTCTCTGGAGGATTACAGAACATTTAATTTGTAACTGCAGAAACCTAAGTGTAATCAGATGCTCTTCCATCTACAGTTTTTATCTAAGTCATTGAATTGTGAGTTTGTTCTTTCCTGTTTCCCAAGTTCTTACTTGCAAATGTGAAGACATTAACTCCTCTGTTCTTCTTCTTCCCAGTTCACCAAGGAAATTGCCCTCAGCTCTTCTGATCATTAAATCTGGGAAGGATGGAACAGTCCAAGATTTGAAAATGTTCTAAAACTCCCAGCACCTAATTAGAAGGAGGCATCTTGGAGCAGCACAATAGCTCTCTATCTGCAGTTCATTTGGTTTTCCAATTTGGAAACGACAGTTTACAGCCCTGGTGTGAGCACGTTTCTCATTAGCCTATTCTAGAAACACACAGAGTTATTACAAGTTTTGAAAGATGCTTTCTTCAAAAGTGCAAATGATACTAAATGGCAGAATTTGCTCTCTGGATAGCCACCATCCTAAGTGGCAGAGGCAGAGCCATGCAGCTGGACCTCAGCTTCAAATCCATGGATGTCATGGATGCAACTGCATGGAAAAGAAGCTGCAGCAGGAATTAGCTTTGTCCAGGGGAGAAAATTGTGAAGTGCCCCTGCTGTCCTGGTTTCACAGATGGATCTCAGGTTTCTTGGGCTTTTCTCATGAAGATTTTCTTGGGGAGGAGTGTGTTAGCCATGCTGCTGACAGATGCCCTTCTGAGAACTGTCCACACTGGCTTGATTTCCCTCTCCAGCAGTTGGATTCCTAGCCTGAGCTGGTTGGATTTGTTTTCCTTGGGGTAAATGAAGAGAGAGGTGCATGTCAGCAGGTGATGAAACTTGAGGAACAGGTGTAATTATTTTTTGAACATGGTTTTCTGCCCCCTGAAGAGTAGATGGAGAATATTTGCCTGTCCTCAGGACTGTACAGATGGGTTCATCTTGGATGGTGGCTTAGGGTCTGGAATGTCAGTTCTACAAGGACTGGCTGAGGGTTGAAAAGGAGACTCAGGGAAGACCTTATTTACCTGAAGACCAACATTTCCCTGAGAGAAGGGGAGGGGAGAAGATTGTGGTGAGGTGGGAATCAGCCTCTTCTCCCAGGTAACAAGTGACAGGACAGTGGCAGACATCCTCAGGTTTCACCAGCAGAGGTTCAGGTTGGATTTTAGGAAAAATTTCCTCAGTGAGAGAGTGGTTAAGCATTGAAACAGGCTGAGGGCAGTGGTGGAGTCACCATCCCTGGAAGTGTTCAAAAAACAAGAGGGCCTGGCACTTCATGATATGGTTTAGTGAGAGTGGTGGTATTAAGTCAAAGGTTGGACTCAATTAATCTCCAACCTCAGTAGTTCTGTGGTTCTAATGAGCTAAAATCATCTTTCAGCAGGGCTTTCAGAAGCAGGTATGGATCACACCTGAGTGTGACAAACTGCAGGAGGGAAAAAACAAAGATGCTTCACTCTTCTTGAAAACACTGCAGCAAGGCAAAATTCTGCATGGCTGAAGGAAAGAAAAAGAGTTGGTTTTTCCTGCACTTTAAAGCAGCTTTATTGTAGCTGTAGTGTTTTGTGGAAGATTCCCAGGCAGCTGCAGGCTCAGGGCAGAGCCCAGGGACACGGGCACAGCTCCTGCTGCTTCCTGCCTGCTCTGCTCCACACAGCCACTTTCTGGGCAGAAAAGCTGCACAGTAAATCCAGTGCTGATGTGGCCTGGCGTGGTGACAGCTCTTCCAGTAACTGCAGGAACTGCCTGCTTGTGGAGGCCCAGCCTGCTCTGATGGGTTGTTTTCCTTAAAACTGTTGTTCTGCACCAGATGGGGCATGTGGTATTGTTGTGCCTCCCTCTGCCATGCAGACACTTTGTGGTGCCTTCTGTGCCACTGCCCAGTGTGGTTTTGTTCCTTCCTGAGAGGCTGTGATGTACCTGAGTGCTTCCCAGAACCTGTCCCTGAGAGTGGGGCTGTGCAAACACTCAAGACTTGCTCGACATCATTCTGCAGATGTGCTTGATGTTTGTTCTGCCAGCTGAGATGAGGAGCTGCAGAGAGGTTATGAAAAAAAAAAAAAAAAATCTGTTTGAAAGGGAGTAAATTGTCTAGAACACACTTCAGTAGCAGATTTCCAGGAAAGAGCCCTCTGTCAGATTTCTTGGAAGCTGTGCTGGCTCCAGGTGCTGAGTGCCAGGTCTAACTAGACCATAATCAACTCAGTCCTTACCGTTATGTTTGGAGACACACTTTTCCCCTAATTTGCAAATCCCATCTCAGGCAGAGCTAGCTGACAGGTGGGCAAGTGTCCAGGCTCTGTGCATGACCTTTGGGATGAATATTCAGCTTTCAGTCACTGATGTGCAACTTCTTTCACACGCTGATCTTTGTGCTGCTGCTGTTAAAATGAAGATTTGGTACCATCTTACATGTTTTGCTGTCGCAAGAATGACTTTTCAGCAGTGCTGCCCTTGCCTGGTGTGTCTGGATGTAGTCATGCTGTGGGCAGAGCTCAGCAGACAGAATGTGTTAACAGAAGACAGCAGCACAGGCAGGATGAAGGTCCTTCATTCCTTGTTAAAGCCTTGTACATGTTGTTCAAGCTTGACTAACAAAATTCCTCTGAGTGACACTGCTGCAAGCAATTCTCTTGCTGTTGGTAGCACTGTAATAGAAAACAGAAGTGAGCATTTGAGTGACTCAAACCAAAATCAAGGGTAAGAAAAAGAAAAAGGCATCAACTGTTTAACAGGAAAAATAAAAACCCGACGTGGCTAGGTATTCTTCTGTGGCATTTCCAATTTATTGTTACAGGAATATCCTCCCAGCTAGACTCAAGCTCCCTCAGGAAGCTGGTTTCATATGGTGGTTTAGATTTAACTATTCATTGTCTAGCACCATTTGAAATCAGTGTTCTTGGAGGAAGAATGCCTGCCTTCATCAGGGAAATGGACCCTCGGGAGCCTCAGAGGAAAAGAAGAGAAAGTCAAGATCTTCCTTGTGTGGTTCTGCCATTCCAGTTAACCTGCACCACCAAAGTCCCTCAGAGGGACTCAGGGGTTCTGTGGCCCAGGTGTCCCCTGGGAGAGCAATGCAAAGAGTGATTTCAAAGGCAGAAATTCTGCTGTTATCATGTTTATAATATTTGTAAGTGGTGAGCAACAACTTCAGAGCCCAAGAAGGTTTTGAGCCAAAAACAAGACAAAAAAAGTAAAATACAGAATTGTAACTCAGTACTGAGAATGTTGATTTTAATGCCCCAGCTAGTAAAAACAACTACAGCTAGTTGATACAACATGATGAGGAATAAGGAACTACATGTGCTCTAAATTTTTAGGTTTTTTCAAAACCTGTTTTCATCCTTACCTAGATCTGTTTTTCTTGCCACTTCATCACACTTGTCAGTACTTTGTGCATGTATCATACAAGACAGACAGTAGAGTTTGAAACAGGTAATTCTGCATGGAGGCACTGGGAGTTCTGGATGCTGTTTGCATCCCTCCTGCATTTTTGTTGTGGCATGTCTGGCAGATCAGGATGTGTCATTTATTTTGTGTGACAGGACTTGCCAGCATGCAGGTTGGTGGAAATGGCCAGCAACTGAGAATTAGACCATTGAGAATTGGTCATATTGTCAAGTCTGCTGAAATCTGGAGAAGTGTTTCAAGATTGTATTTTTGAAGTATTTTACTGTATTAAAAATGTGTGTACCTAATGGTTGATTTTGAAATTTTTCACTGTCTAAACCTTTGTTTTCTCACCAGTGCTTTGATAAGAATTATATCAAGGATTTGGGGATTCTCCAGTGTGAAATGCTGTAACTCTTCATCCTTGCAGATCTCCATAACCCCTTTAGAGGATGACTGATTTCTTTTGGTGTTCAGAGTCAATAATAATTTCTAGCACCATTTGAAATCGGTTATAGTGATTGGGGAATTGCACCTCGTGAATTTTTACACAAGAGGCTCCAGAGAGAAGCTTTAATGGTATGAGAACAGGGAAATGTGTTATTTTTATGAACTGAGTTGCAGAAATGCTACAAGTTAAAACTCTGGGATGTGGAGAATTGTAAAATGCATAACCCAAGATCTTGGTTTAGGTTGTCTCTGTGAAGATGATCCTTGGAATGGTTTGGAAAGCCTTGCAGTGATGAGAGGGAAGATCAAGGGAGGTGGTTTTCCCAGTGAGAGCAACCAGTGTGGACTTTGGATCAAAGAAGAAGAGCCCCACCCTGTTGGTTTAATGATCTGTCTGTGAGGTATGAGGAAATAAAAGGAGCAGCAGGAAACTTTCCAATCTGCAGCTCCCATATTCCAGACGTGCTGAAAGCAAGATCCCATGGAAGTTTTCCTGCCAGCCTGAGAGCTCTTGCATTCTCTTCTCGTACACTCCTTACAGAGTAAGCCATAAACAACCTGAATCATCTCTCCAAGGGTGTTTAATATATAAGAATTTCTCTGAAACTCCAGCTCTTCAGAGGCACAGCTGGCTGGAGGCAGAGTTGGAGGTGAGTCCTATCCCCAGTTCCAGCAGGATCTCATTATCCATGAAGATAATCTCTGAAAATCATCTTTCTATCAGCTGGTCATTCTACATCGAGGTTTTTGGGAGTTAATAACACCAACCAACCTGCAGCAACACATCACACACCAGTCTGCAGCAAGGCATTGTTTTCCTGAATGTCCTGGTGAATTCAGCAACATACTGCTTTTCCCACTATTCCATATGGGGTAACTAAAAAAGAGGGTTTTTGTAAACAAGTGGAGCAGCTTTTGCATATTCAGAGGAATTTCTAAGGTTTCTAAATCTACCTTCCTTTTAACCCCTCCAAATTTTTTTATGTGTAGGAAAATATATTGAAAGTGTATTGAAAGCTGGAGAAGGAATTTTGGCAAGGGAATGGAGTGACAGGACAAGGGGCAATAGCTAAAACACAGATCAAGGTTAGATTAGGAGGAAGTTTCTCCCTGTGAGGGTGGGGAAGCCCTGGCACAGGGTGCCCAGAGAAGCTGTGGCTGCCCCTGGATCCTTGGAAGTGTCCAAGGTCAGGTTGGTGGGGCTTGGAACAACTTGGGGTAGTGGAAGGTGTCCCTGCCCATGGGAGGGGGTTGGAATGAGGTGATCTTTATTTCTAATTAAGATAATCACAAACCAGGAGGGACTTCTTATCTCTCTCAAGTCTCTTGCTTCCATCCATTCACAAAATCCACCCTCATGCTCTGTCTCTTCTTAGACAGAGCTTTGAGAAGTGGCAAGCACAGTGTTTAGTACAAAAGACTGTAAGTTAGGCCCTTAAATTAATGGAAAAATTACTGGAATATGGAAATTCAGAATGCAGCATGGGGGGTTTGCAGTAGAGTGCAGAGCACTACATGTTTTAGGGGGTTTGACAGATGTTCTTGTGGAGGTTAAAAGCTGTGCAGAATTAAGAATTAAGTGGTGCTGGAAGCGTGACTTGCAAGTAATCATTGCTTTAAGTACATCCACTGCCTAAGTAGCTCCCATGCAGACAGTTGTTTAAATGATTTCTTGTGGGAAGTCCCTGAAGGAGCAAATGGATCTGTTGGAATTCTGCTGCTTGTGCTGTGCATGTAGGATTGGAATGTCTGGGCTTCAAGGAAACTTGTTAACACAAAAACTAGTCTTAAGGTTCAAACCAAAGTGGTGCAGAAACAGGTGTAGAAGGTTAATAACATTTTAATTCTTTCTCTTGAAAAGCAAGAGGTTCTTGGCAGCATATAGTCAGAAAAATGGAGCTGCCAAGTGCTTGGATCTCGTGAAAGTGTTCTCAGATGTGAGCACTGCTGCTGGTGTGCCTGTGTCCTGCTCATGGTGGATCTTCTTCACAGCAGCAGGGAAAGAAAGGATGGAAAAAGGAAGAAGAATTCCTGATGAAAACAGAACCATTTCAGTGTGAAATATACCTGAGGAAGAGGGAAGTGTATGTTACAAGGGTTTTTTTGGTTTTTTAAAAATTTATCTTGTTTGCTCTCAATTCCTGGCTTTTTACAAAAGTGAAGCTACTGGAAAACAAGTCTTCCCTGTCACACAGATTTGGGTGCTAAATGGTGCCCACAAAACCTGCACCAGTCTCAAAACACCAGGCAGGTACCACAATGAATAACTTAAACCATTTTTTGCAAGTCTGCTCCATCCTCTTGTGGACAGACCCTGCAGCAATCACAAAATGCAGCGTGCAGGGGAATTGTTTCCATGGCCACAAACGTTTGTCCCGTTGCCGGTGTTCTGGAATGATGTTAAAATGAAATCAACACTTGGACCAAGCCAAAAGCACCACTGGAAGGCAAATGCTTCTCTCAGAAAAACCCTCTCACTTCTAGATTAATATAAAATGTGCTGGATGGTAAGAGGAGAGGGAGAGAAAGATGATGTCTATTGGGAAATTTTTAATGCAAAAATATTTCGGAAATGTCTGACAGTGTACACATTTTTTCTTAATGAGTCCTGAAACCACTTCATTCTGCTACATCAAGCCTAAATTTCAATTGTTGCAATTAATTTGTCTGAAATTTTTGTGATCTTGCATCACAGTCTCAAAATGTCAGGCTTCTACATAAGGATGTTCTGTGAAATCCATTTATATTGGGAATCTGGGGGGAAATAACTGGATCATGTTCAGTAGAGGCTTGGGGTGATAGTGAAAAACTGCTTTGTTTTCACAGCAAATAGAGGGTCAGAACTATAATTTTCGTTATAATTTGTATTATATTCAGCATTAATTGTTGAAACATCCAGGCATAAGAGGCTTATGAAAGAATAGAACAGTAAATGAGACAAAATTGTGATATTCTACAAGATGCTCCCAGATTTCTTCAAGCCAGTTTGAGACTTCTTAACCAAAAATAACCTGTTTGTGTGGGATCTGCTGTGTCCTTAGCACACATTTCCAGTGCCAGAATGGGCAGCAGAGGTATGAGGAGGATAAATTCGGGTATTGTGGCTTTTACTGTGGGCTGGTTGAGTCCTGCTGGGACCTTTGCTAAGTATGAAACAGCAGAGGCTTGTGCTGGCAGGGCTTTGCTTTGCAATAAAACAGGCTGTTAGAGCTCACAGCAGTGTAAAGGTGCCAGCAGAGCAAATTCTTCCTTGTTTGGGTAATGCTGATGAAAATTGTGTTAGAATTTCTGACTATCTGGTGAATCAGATCCAGTGAGGGCAGTGAAGCAACTGGATTGAGCTGCCTGCAAGGAGAGGTGGTCACTTTTCAGGTGTCACTGGGACAGCTCTGCTCTCCTGGTTTCTGACAATGGTCCATCAAACTGCTGGGTTCTCTCCTCCAGGTGCTGCAGGTGCATCTCCTCTGGAAGCATCCAGAACTCTGGGGCTTCAAGCAGAAAAGCTGGACCAGCTGTGTGCTCCCACCTGTTGAGCAGACAAGAGGGTGTTCAGTGTGTGCTGGTCAGTGGAATGGTTACAGACCCTGGGTCAGAAGATACTCCCTCTCAGCTCCTTGAAACAGGAGGCAAAAAGTGTTCTTCCTGATGTCATTCTCACTCTACTGGATTTCCAACAACTTTCCAGGAACAGTGCATGGAGAAATGTGTGGCTGCCTGTTCTGTTGCCTGATTGTTGGGTATTTAAGTCCTCTTATATGCAGTTTTTGTCTGTGTTGCCTTCTCAGCATCATGTTTGTCTCCCCCAGAGGATTCCTCTTTGGAGAACCTGCCATGGAAACAGATGATCTGTCTTTAGCCCTGGGGGCAAGTCAATAAAACCATTTTATCCATGTCAGAGAAGTTTTTAATGCCCCCTTGGCAGAAAGGAAAAAAAAAAAGGAGAGGTGAGCCTTGGCATCACAAACATTTCAGTTCAGTATTTTGGTGCAAGGGAAATTCAGTCACAGATTGGTTTGGGTTGGAAGGGACCTCAAATACCATCCAGTTCCATCCCCTGCCATGGACAGGGACACCTTCCACTGTCCCAGCTTGCTCCAAGCCCTGTCTAGCCTGGCCTTGGACACTTGCAGAGGTCTCTGAGCAACCTGTGCCAGGGCCTCACCACCTTCACAGGGAAGAATTACTCACTTATTGCTACAAAGTTTTTTTTGATCTCTACCTTAACAAAGCAATCAGCATATCAAGCCGTGCATGTCTCTGGCTGGATTCCAGCCTGGACAGCTGGACACTGACCCTCGTTTGGACAGCACAGCCTGGGATCAAGTGGCTGGGAAGAGGCATCAAAGCACTGTGTGGAGGAGCTGTGTGGAAACAGTTTGCCAAGCAATGCGTGGCAGAGCATGGACATCAAAAGGGATGTAAGGCAACTCTTAACTTCATTGCTTCAAATATCACGACTGCCCGTTTTTCTGTAACATTACTGCATAAAAACCCAATGGGATTTATTTATAATTGATGATTTTGCGTGTAAGATACTGAATGCCACCGTGAGGATTAGATCCCAGCTGTAAAATCCATGAGCACAGGTGAGTGAGCTGGTCTGTTAAGAGCCTCCAGAGGACCACAAAGTGATTTTCACAAAATATTTTGACATGATTTAATCTTCAGTCTTGCCTCTCCTTACTGAAACGGACTGGGAAAAGAATGGATTGATAGTCCCCCATACAATTCATCATTACTGAAAATGCCATGGGCTGATGGGATTGCCTGCTGAAAGGTGCCAAAATTCTTATAAATCGAATCTGCTCAAATACCACCTCTGGGAAACCTGAATTTTTCAGGAAATTCACAGGAATTATCATGGATTTCCAGGCTTCCAAAGAAGTTGTCGCATAAGGACTCTCGGCTATGTTTCCAGTGTGAGAACTGAAATCACAGCTTGAAGGAAAGAGAAATTCAGTGCAAATAAATTTTCAAGATTTTGCTATGCAAATCAAAATTCCAGTTGGAGAACTTTGGAGCGAAACAATGGTGTAAAAACCCCCACTTTTTAGTTGGGATTAGCCTGGAAATTTTAAGGCACTCATGAATAATTTATAAACCAGTCTTCCCACGGATGAGCAGCAGGACGAGAGAGTGGCTACGTTTGTCACTGTATTGAGACGTTTCCTGGCAATGCTGGAATTTTTATGGTGTTCTTTCTCATAATGGAGTTGTTGCTTAGCTTTTAATGTCCCAAATGTAAACAGATCTGAGGAAGCAGATCGTTAAAAACGTTTAGAAAGGGCGAATGAAAAAGTGAAGTACTTGTGAGCTGCATTCCAAGCAAAGCCCATAAATCACCGGCGTCGGAATTCTCTGACAAGGAGCAAATGGTTTTATGGACTCACAGACATGGCATCAGGAGGAATATTGAAAAGATTAATTTTTAAAAATCATGGCAGAAGATCAGAGGGAATAACCCAAGAGATTTGAGAAGCTGTCCTGTGCTCTGTTTTCCATTTTAACACTTAGGTTTAACAGATTCAAAATCTGATTCAAACCTGCTGTGCCATCTTCACCTCCACAATCTCTGAAGCCATGGGACCAGTTGGCTTCACTGCCTGGTGCTCTGCATCAGCCAGGCTGGGATTGCTTAAATCCACACAGAGGTTTTTATGTGTAGGAGCAGCTCAGAAAAAGAGGGTTAAAAAAAAGGCAGTTTTCATTTGGCTTTCAACCCTCCAAGCCGTTCTCTAAACTCAACTCTGGCTTTGCAGCTTCGGAGCGTTCGCGCGTCGCTCCAGGCACCCATCGCCCTGTCCTGGGGAAAACGGGGATCCCGAGGGATGCAGGGCTGGAGATGGCAGCCCCTGGAAGGCTGTGGTGCTCCTTGGCTCCAGCCAGATGTGAGATGCTGGTTGGGCTGGTCGGGAGAGGCCGTGGGTGGAGAGGAGCTGGCGGGGAGCCCGGCAGCCGCTGGGAAGAGGCTGCGCGGGGGAGAGCGAGCTCACCACCCACCTCGGGTGAAATCATGGAATGGGCAGGCTCGAGGAAAGGCTGGGGAGCAGGAGGAGACCTGAAAAAAAAAAACGAGGGGGACGGGAAAGGAAGGATGCTGGACCAGCAGAGGGGGGTAATTCCTGTGCTGGTGTGTTTGAGGAGGATCTGGTTCTCACAGGAGTCACTTGGAACAGATACAGAGCCAGAATAAGGGCAGGAATTTGTCACAGGAAGGTTTGCTCCAGCAGCATAGAAAAGGACTTTGATACCTGAGCCCTTTGATGGAAATCCATTAACTTGTCTGAATGGAGGAGTGACTGCTGCTTTCCCAGGCAAACCTCTAACTGAGCCTGGACCAAGGAAGATGCAATCCTGGAGCGAGGAGATCTCCTCTGGAACTGGCTGGTTTGTAACAGTGTTTTTAAGTGCTGAAAAAGGGACTTCACAGTGCCACTTGCCTTAACCAATAATTAGTTTGCCTTGGTGTTCCCAGGTGGATGGGCACATCGTCTCATCCTCACTGTGAAAACCAACAAGGAAAATGTCCAGTGTGACTTCTGTTCCACTCGAAACTGAGCATTGTTCAGTGTGAATTCTTCAGATTTCTTCCCCCCATATTTATCTGATTTATGATAAAACACACGACTCGTGAGAGTAACTGTTTCAATCCAATGAGAAAACCGTCAGTGTCCTTGTTTTCCACCTGGATTTGTGTCCAAACTCATCCCACATCATTTCTGGAGAGCTCAGGCAGGCGAGGAGCCAGTGGAAGGAGCGGGTGTTCCAGGAGTTTTGTCCAGTGCACCCGCTGAAGACAGCCTGGATCTTCTGCTGGGTTTTGCTGGATCCTTTTTTGCTCCTTGGAAACACAGTTCAGAACAAAACCATCACGGTCTGACTTTGAGGAATGGGATTCTCAGCACTTCTGTCTCTGCTCCAGCAAGCGAAAAGTGATGCGTAAGACTCCTTCTCCCCCCTCAACTCCAGTGGGTGCAAAGTTGTAACTGTTTCAGGAAAGATACAGCCAGAAAAAAAAACCAAAAAAACAAAAAAAACATTTCCCTAGCTCATTTTCTTTTCCCAGAAAACCAGATGGATGAATCATTACAACAGCAGCTGTGACAGGGGACCAGACAACAGACTGAGCCCAAAGCCCAGCCCAGTCGAGGCAAGATGAAAAACTGTCCAAGGATTTACCAACCCTCCCTCCCTCATCTGTTTAAAGGAGCAAGACTCCAGAATTATGGCATGTGGGTTTTATCCTTCCTCTTCCATCCTGCACAGCAGCAAGAGCAGCCATTGCAGAGACCATGGTGTAATAAATCCAATGGGATCCAGCAGTGAAGTAACGTGATGGTGTGGTCAGTGACGATCACCAAAACAGAATCAAAGGATGGTTTGGATTGGAAGGGACTGTGAAAATCCCTTAGTTTCAACTTCCCAGCACCTTCCACTAGACCAAGGTGCTCCAAGCCCTCTCCAGCCTGGCCTTCCAGGGATGGCAAAGCCACAGCTTCTCTGGGCAGCGTGTGCCAAGGTTTCACCACCCTCACAAGGATGAATTCCTTCCCAATATCCCACCTAAATCTGCCCTCTGGCAGTGGGAAGCCATTTCCAGTTGTCACTCATGCTGTTGTCCCAGATCCCTCTCTTGGAGTGCCTTTAAGCCCTGGAAGGGGCTCTCAGGTTTTCCTGGAGCCTTTTTTTCCTCCCCAGCTCTCCCAGCCTGGCTCCAGAGCAGAGGGCATGCATCCCTATGAGCATCTTTATGGCCTCCTCCTGATTCATTCCAGCACATCCCTGTTTTTTCCTGTGCTGTGAGCCCCGGGGCTGGAGGCAGCTCTGCAGGTGAGATCTCTCCTGAACAGAGCAGAGGGGCAGAATCCCCTCCCTGACCTGCTGCCCACACTTGTGATACAGGACTGGGGGGGTGTCTGGGCTACCATCAGCCATTGCTGGGTCATGTTGAACTTCTCACCCACCAACAACCCAAAATCCTTCTCCCCAGGGCTGCTCCCCATCCATTCTCCATACCTGTTCTTGGAATTGCCCAAGCACAATATCCAGCTCCTTGGACCAAAGGGAGCAGCCTCGAGGCTCTGTTTGTTTGTGCCAGGCTTTCCTCTGCAGGCAGAGTAATTAGTGAGATACATAGACATGCTCTTAATATAGCAGAGTCATATGTGTCAAACCCATCAAAATAACTCCAGAAGTGGCAAGGTTGAGAAAGCATTTAAAAGTTAAGAGGTGCCTGCCTTCAGGCTGCCCACAGAACCCCTGTGGGGGTGTGTGGTTCATCCTTAATTACACTTTTGGAAGGTATTTTTATTCCAGAGGACACTGTCCCGCTCCCCGCACGCGATGCTGGTACTCAATGAAAAGCCATCAGGGTTGGGTTTTTTTTCCTTCCTCATCCTCATCTCTGCAGCATCTGAGTGCTTTGGCTGGAGCAGTTGCTCTGATGACATTTTTTTTTCTTTTCCTGGGGGAGGCTCTGTTGTGCTTTCTGCTTTACAAAGAACCAAAGCACAGAGGAATGAAGGTCAAAGAATCTATTAATTCAGGTGCCCAATTTGAAGTAGCCAGAGCAAGATATTCAGGACTCTCTGTTCAAAGTGCAGATTCCTCTCATGCCTTTCTTTGTTTTCTTCCAACCCCCTGCTTTGTTCATTGCCCTCTTCCAACTTCTGCCTCTTGGGCACTATAATTATGATTTTTAAATTCAAATGCTGCTCTTAGCTTTCGAGTGTTTTCATCTCTGACTGAAAAGCTGTAGCTGAGCTCTACTAGGCAGCAAATGTTCCCTTTCTCTCAAGGTAAACAGCGAGTCAGGGAAGGTCACTGCAGGTAAAAAGCCACAGGTCTGGAAGAAGAGAACAGGACATAATTCAAGCCAAAGTACTCAAGAGCAATGTGGGCATCTCTTCACCTCTCCTACCCTCTGCAGCTCCCAAGAACCCATCACAGAGCAAGGGCAGCACAAAGAAGCTGGATCTGGGAGAGAAAAGCCCGGGGGTTACCTCAGGTGCTCAGGGCTGGGTCCATCGATGCTGTAGCAGAGGCAGCTATGGAGGAATTGTGTCTGGGGAAGCAGAGCAGAGCACGCAGGAGTGGGAGGGCAGAGGGAAGGCAGCGGTACCGAGCGTGTGCCTGTTGTGTTGGGAATAGCTTGTACTTGTGGCACTTGGTCAGGTGCCAGGAAAACCCTGAGGGTGAGGCTGCAGAGCTCCTCTTGAGATGTTCCAGCCCCTGGAGCCCGTGGGAGCAGCAGTGCTGAACACTGTGTGCTCTCAGCAGCCCCAGGCGCAGCCGGATCCACCAGCGCAAGGACACGTGTCCTGGGCTCCCTCCCAGCTGCAGCCCCAGCACAGGCACCTTTAATTTCTGCTGCAGAGTCCTCTGGCCAGGCAGGCTTTGAGTGACCGTGCCCCACGTCTGAAAACTCTCTCCAGGCTCAGCACCTCCCTTGGCTTTGGCAGAGGGGAGCAGTGGGGCAGTCAGGGCAGGATTTGGCTGCTGTGGCCAGTGGCTGGTAACTTTGAAAAGGATCTATCCCAAACTCAGGACAGGAGCTGGGGAGATGAGCACAGCACCAGTGAGCTGAGGCCTCAGAAGGCCCCTGGGGTGTGGGTTTGAGTAGGAG